>NC_139233.1:4030913-4112372 GCF_977018435.1 Lepisma saccharinum
TTTGTACTGTTTACTTTAAATCTTGACAATAGACAATGCATCCCGTTACTCTAACCACATACAAGGTTTACCTTTGTCTGTGCTATAACATTCTGATGCTGATCAAAAGTCCAAAAGGTCAAAACCGTCGGAAATGAACAGTTGTTTAAAGTCGAGAATTATTAGCAGTTGCAATTTCGAATAGGAATACGGAGCAAAATAATTATTTTCCAACAAAATTAAAACCGAGGGGAAGTTCCGACCCCCATCAGTGGCGCAACCACAGAGGGGGGCAAACATTGACGGCCAAGAGCACCTACAGAAGGGCAATTGTCCCCCCTGGTTTCAAATTGTATGCAAATAAAAATACATTTCGTGAAATTTTCTTGCTCGTTTCGCTCGCAATGCCTCCTTTTCTTACTCTTACCAAGTTCCGAGCCGTAAAAAGTTGTAAAAGAGAGAATGCCATGGCGCCCCGTGGAATTATTTGCGCCCTATTAAATCAATATTCATTTCATTGCAAAAAATTGGATCTGAAAATTTTCTTCCTCGCTTGGATCGTGGTTCTTTTTTGTAATGCAATGTAAATTACCAGAGAGAGAAGTAAGACTTCAATTGTTTGGTGAAAAAGGAGCGTACATATTTGAGAGACAATCTTCATAATTTTTGCTGCTGGTTTATTATGAAGTGGATGAATTGATTATGTAATGTATTTAAATAATATATGTTGTACATATATGTATTAAAGAAACTTTAAATATGTACATATTTTAGTGTTAGCATGTTGCATATGTAATTTCTTATTTAACGTCGCTCCATATTGCACATGTGTGAAACACATACATATTGTACATGAAAATTATACATGTTACGTAAAAAACGAATTGAAGACTAAAATTTGTAAACGCTGTAGACCGTGCCACAATAATTCAAACACCGTTCTCCACGTTAAACTGTGAAATGTGCCATGCTTTATAATGTGGTAAACGTGAAATGTGGCTGGTAGCCCTCTAATTAGTTCAAAGGGCGTGTAAAGAGGTCACTAGTGTGAACGTTCTTACGGGCTGATGTGCTGAACTGTCCCAACACTTTCGCTTTTGGCACTTACAACGTTTACCACTTTTAGTCCTCAATTATATTCGAAATACATTTATCATGAATTTTATGTCTTTCAAAAATACAGTTTATGTGCTTGTGTTCCATTATTAATGTGAAATTGTAAGTTTTGAAAAAAATATTTCAAATCACAAATGCTTTAGCACCGACTTCTACCCGTTTTTTGCGTATTTTAGTAGGTTTGATAACACTACTACTACTACTACTACTATTAATAATAATAATATACCTAATAATAATAATGTAGTGGCCGCGGTGGCTCAGTAAAAAAAAAAGCGTCGAATAACATGGGTACCTGGGGGAAACCCTGGGGGGTAAAGGCGGTCAGGGGCGTGATGCTGATCACATCACCCCCACTCATGACCGGATCAAGAAAGTGTGGGGCGTTACCCCCACACCCCCTATACGCCTTCATGGTGCTATGCACAGGGGAGCACTTTACTTTACTTTTTTAATAATAATAATGTTGTTATTATCATTATTATTATTACTATTGAGGTTATCCTGGTAATTGCCCCCCCCCCGACAAAAAATTCGTGGTTGCGCCTCTGACCCCCATAACCTCCTTTGGTGCGCCGGTGTTCATCATAATCAAGTATCCTGTAGGGTAAGTAAAGCGAGCGCAGTGTTTGCGATTTATCTCATTATCGTGAGGCTACGGCCAGACGAGCGATATTTTCTGCCAGAATTCTGCCGTAAATGTCGCAACTGCAATTATCGCAAGTGGGTGGTCACACGGTAGCTGTAAATGTCGCTCTACTCTGCGTTAAATATAGCAACAAAATTTCTGCCCCGGCCAGACGAGCGACATTTACTACGAAAAGCATTGTGTTCAAAACGTGTCTTGAGTTTGCTGAAAGAAATTGCTCCATTCATAGTGGCATGTAACAATGGATTGCCAGTCGAAAGCAGCTCTGTGCTTGCTTCTGATTCGTCGTCGTCGGCAAAAGCGTAAGAGACAGTGGTGGATTCATCCTATTATTAGTGAAAGATCGTACAAAGGAAAGTTTGTGCTTCTTCATAGGAAACTGAAAGACTATCCAGATAAGTTTTTTGAATATTATAGAATGTCTACAAGCTCCTTTGAACTGCTACTTGCAACTGTGAGTGGTAGCCTGAAAAGAGAAGATACAGTTATGAGGGACTGCATAAGTGTGGAAGAGAAACTCGCAGTTACATTACGGTAAGTTTACTTTAATATTACTGAAAGTAAAAAGGTAATACATACTACACAGACATTGATAAAACTAGAACATAACAAGATAAAATGTTCTCTACAAATCAAAGAAAGATAACACTGACTCTGATTCAACATCTGATTCAACGGTAGTTCTGGATGATGATGATGTGCATGAAGTTTGGGGAAACAAATTTGTAGGGGAAACTGCTTGAAATGAACCCCTGCGTTCAGCAGCATCATCGTAAGACTTGAGCAACTGCATGACCTTTATCTGAAATTCTAATTTATCTGAAGGATGTAGTGTTTTCACAGTTGGTAGCAATGATAATAGAAACATTTTGTCAGGATCATTTTCATGTGGGTCGGGCCAGTTTTTTCCAAGAACGTCCAACAATTCCCTCTCAAATGAATCTCCAGATCTCCTCTTTCGTTTGGCAGGTACAGCTTTAAAGTGTTCCGTCGAAGAGGTGGCATTGCTGGTATTGGTCTGCGAGAGTTCTTCTTCTGTTCTGTGGTCAATTTGGTCATCAGTTTGATCCATGTTTCCGGACGTCCTGCAGAACAATATTGAAAAGAAAAACATTCATGTTACAAAAGCATAATACAGAAGAACAGATCAAGAGACAGGCGGGGCATAAGTGTCCAGTCATCAATTTCATCATATCATCACTCATGCCCATCATCGATAATGCAGTGTAATGCAAGGAGTGAAAATATAAACCCAGTCCATCAGGTTCGTTCCCAAACAACATTAAATAAAGGAACGTAACGTGGACCGAGTATTATTCCATGTCGTGAACACGAGACATTACTTCCGACAATCTTCACCTCGTATTTTTCTTTAGCATCACTGCTCAATTTACAGAGATGTATACTCGTGACTGGCATACAAGCCGAAAAATTGCAATGTTGGTTGGGTTGTCTAGTCACACGGCGCATGATGGTCAGACATGGAGGGCTTGCTTCAGTGCTTCTTCAATAGGATCGTTACAACCCAGCAGTCTCCGTGACTGTACATACATACAACTTTGATAGGTCCAGAACCTCCACCCCATCCCCCCGCTCTCCAACAAGTTTCAGATCAGCTGCGTCTCTGATTTTCACATATGAAATATAGCAACCCTAATCATACCAAAAGTTAACTCCCCCCCTTACGTGAACTATATATACGCCCATGCTTCAAGGAAACAAACGCAAACTGCTGATTTGAAATTTATATATTAATGTACTGGAATGTGAAACAAAATCTATGTCCAACAACAGTTTAGTGTAGTAATTAAATAAGGTAGTACTTACTGCCTAGATTGCAAAGTCGGAAGAAGAAAACACATTTGTTTGTGGTAAACGTAAGGTTTCCTTGTAGTCGCACCACTGCCACTAAGTCCATCTTGTGATTTCACAGATCTTGTAAATGCATCTTTCAAGCTTTTCCAACGTTTTTGAACCTCCTTACCTAAATTAATCATAACATTCATGAGGAAAATTCGAACTCTGTTCACACAATTGTTACAAGCAAAATGCTATGTCACAAATGTAACTTTAAAGGTACAAACATTTCAAAATTAGTGGCGTCTCCTGTGTACGTAACTAAATAAACAATTAAACCTGTAAACGATCAGTCATGTCTTTGAAAACGCTTCTAAAATCACTAGTTTCTACAGTTGGCATGTGGCGAAAGTACAATAACAAAGCTATTTGGATTTTAGTTTGAACATGTATTTTATATTGCGTTAACCTAATAAAATCGCCACTAGCTTTGAGATGGTTATAGCTACAATATACCACATGACAGTGTCTGAAAACAATTTATGCATAATTGTAACTGAAAGCAACTCTGTAAACACAACGAACATACTCATCTCAGTTTAAATCACAGGACATCAACTAGATGGTACTTACACATTTGTTTTTACAATTAAATTATTCTATATTTAAGATCACTTCCTGCTTTTTTTCAGATGCCTGGGTTCTGGATGCTCTTTTCGGACATTGCATTTAGATTTTCTAATTGGTCGTGCCACAATTGCTGACATTGTCAGAGAAACCTGTGTGGCCATATGGCATGGTCTTCATGCTGAATACATGAAACAACCGTCTGTGGAGGACTGGCCTCAGATTAGCCACAAGTTCGAAAGCAGAGCTAATTGGCTGAAGTAACTATGTCAGTTAAAGCACAGACTAAGAAGTATATCTTAGTCTGTGGTTACAGTCACAGATTTGGAAAAGTATTATTTCTAATATCGACACCAGGGTACACCGCATTGAATAACTTACTGTGGAAAACGGCACGGTTCTGCGCTCTCTGGCTGGTTCCACTCGAAAATAATACCGCTAGAGCCGCTGGTGTTGCACCCTGTTACAGCGCCTTGAATAACGTAGTGTGGAAAACGACCAAAGAAACTGGTTACCCGAGACGATGACAAGTAGATGGCAGTGCGATCGATCCCGGTGCTAATTTTGTTATGAAAGTAATGCGGCTTAGTTAGTTTTTTGGAATAATTGTGTAGATTTGTTTCTCTAGAAATGCGGTAAGTGAATTGATGGAAACAGTTATATTTGTGGAGTGATTTGCAGTCACGAAATGGCATTAATTTGGAAAGAAAAGTAAAATAAAATTAATAAATAAATAGCATGCGTAACACAAGAAGAAACATCGTAATGTGATTCCGGACGTCAGGTCTTGGACTGTGTATTAGAGTTTATTTTTCTATGTTATTAGAATATAAGTAGTATCCTGACAGATATTTCATACCGAGGCGACAAACCACAAATGTCGCTTTGAAAGCGAGCAGTCGGAAATCAATGCAGCCTCTCGAACCGTAGGGACAAAAGCTCTGACTGCACCGTTTCCTCAAGGAGATTTTACACCAAAGCGACACGCGACAAACGATACGAGGATTTCACACCAAAGCGACACGGGTCATTCGGTCCAAGGCAACTTTCATACCGAAGTGTAACATGTTGCTTGGACAGGAGCCAATCAAGAGCAACATTTCACATCGTAGAGGCATGATGGGAAGCACAGGCCAGCGTTCGGTTGGTGAAATCCTCAAGCGATAAGTGTCGCGTGCCGCTTGTCAGTTTGCTGCGCAATCTCATTAAACAAGACACTCATTGCATCGCGTATGCGCGAACAACAAACCACGGCAACATGTTGCAAGCTATTGAGGAAATGGCCCAGTTTGAGCGACGCAGAAGCGACAAAGCGACACGTGTGGCTTATCGTGTCGCCTAGATCTGTTGTTGTATTGTGCGGTTTATCGTGTCGCCTATCTGTTGTTCGCAAGCAACGCTTGCAAATAGACTGAAGGCACCATGTCGCTTGTCACTTAGTTGGAACTCCTCCTGTAGCGCGTCGCTTCGGTCTCAGCACCCTTCCTTTAAGGAGCTTTCCGACCGAAGTAACAAGTAGCACGCGAATACGCCATATGAACGTGTCGTTTGCTGTTTGGACCTTCATGTGCAATGAATGCTATTTTACAGTCTGGAAGTGTGTGTCACTAGTGTGACAGAGTGAACATCCCGTGTCGCTTGTCCCATTGGTTTGAAAGTTGCCTTACACTCATGTCGATGGCACTAAGAAAGTTTTGTGGGGTTTCCCTTGTCGTTTCATGCAATCATCATTATCATCATCGCCGCGATTAGTTTAAAGCGGAAGAAAAGAGACAGTAAATATCAAAACTACAAATGCTTCAGTGTGTATATCTTTAAAAGAAATTTATTTATTTATTTAATTGAAACACAACAGGCGCATGCCCAATTACAGTGTTCAATATGGGATGACACCATTACATAAACAAGAACATTACTAAGAAAATTAACAAGAAATATGAATGATGCAATATACATTTTACTTTTAAGAATAATTGTGAGAAATTAACTATTAGATTATAGAAACAAAGGGAACCCAGAGACAAAACAACAATAAATGACGCTAAACTATTGGATATAACCTTACAAGCCGAATGAAAACCAAAATTCAATGAACAAAACAAAACAAAACATACAGAAATTCAGCGATTAGATCTTATGTTACAATTACATTTAAATAGGTCTACGCTTGGATTATTCTTAGAAACTAAATTAAATAACTTGCACATTCTCCTCATGGGTTCAGCTTCGGTCATTTTGGTTCTTCCAAGGGGGATTTGAAAGAGATCAGTTCTGGGCCTTAACATACAGTTTGGCACATAAAAATTTAAATTCCACAACAGATTAAAAGAATCTATTTTACCATTGATAAGCTTGGAGAGAAAAGTTATTTGACTTGTTTGCCTCCTTTCGTCGAGTGACGGAATATTAAAGATTTCGCGTAATATGTTGCTAGGAGTGAGTTTTGGATATGTACCATCAAGTTTAAATAGTAGATATCTGAGAAATTTATTTTGAAGCTTTTCTAATTTTTCGATATCTTTCTTGAATTGCGGGTTCCAAACAAGAGAAGCATATTCGAGTTTAGATCTGACGAGCGTATAATATAGCAAGAGAAATGTTTCCTTTTTTCTAAATTGATGACCCATTCTCATTATAAATCCCAAATTTCTGTGAGCTTCGCTTAAAATGCGGGCAATATGTGATTGGAATGTTAACTTTTGGTCAAAAGTGACCCCTAGGTCGGTAACTATATTCTCACTTTGTACTAACACATTAGAAATAGTGTATGAATGTTGAATAGGGTGTCTGTTGTGGGTGAATGATACAAGTTTACATTTCTTTAGGTTTAGGCTGACTTTATTAATTTCACACCACTGAAGCAAGTTATTCAGCTCTTCATGTAATATTGTACAGTCATCAGCGTTTTCGATATTTTTGTATATTTTAACATCATCAGCAAAGATTAATGTCTCACATTTTGTGAGTAGTTCTGGCAAATCGTTTATAAAAATTAAATATAGCAAGGGACCAAGGTTCGACCCCTGTGGAACTCCCGAACTGGCCACGAATTCGGTTGTTCTGCAGCCTTGATACACGACATATTGTCGGCGGTTCTGCAGATAGGAAGAAAGAAGGGTAATAAGTGGAGGAGAAAGGCTATTGTTGGCAAATTTCTGTATTAATATATCGTGGTGAACTGTATCAAATGCCTTTGAAAAGTCTGTATATAAAACGTCAACTTTCCCTTTATTAGCTATACTGGGTGCAATGTAGTTTGTCAGTTCGACAAGATTGGTGATGATGATGATAATAATAATGAACCTAATTCATACACAAAAATTTAGTTGCCAAGAACATTCCACGCGTATTTTTTCTCCCGTATTATTAACGAAAGTATGACGATAACAGGACGTGGTTGACTGTCTAGAATGTTCGTTAATATCTTCGCGACCACTGTACCAAATATCATTGCAATTATCACATTCATAGAAATGCTTCATGTAAAAGAATCAGACGTTGCAGCGAAAACTCCATTTACTTCCATTATAAGCAGTCGAACACCAAGCACCGGTGTCAACACCAGCGCCTCTAGCGGATCATTTTCGAGTGGAACCAGCCTGAGAGCGCAGAAGCATGCCGTTTTCCACACTACGTTATTCTAGGCGCTGTAACCCGGTGCTTGGTATTCGTCTGCTTATAATGGAAGTAAATGGAGTTTTCGCTGCAACGTCTGATTCTTTTACATGAAGCATTTCTATGAATGTGATAATTGCTATGATATTTGGTACAGTGGTCGCGAAGATATTAACGAACATTCTAGACAGTCAACCACGTCCTGTTATCGTCATACTTTCGTTAATAATACGGGAGAAAAAATACGCGTGGAATGCTCTTGGCAACTAAATTTTTGGGTATGAATTAGGTTCATTATTATTATCATCATCATCATCATTTCTTTTAAAGATATACACTGAAGCATTTGTATTTTTGATATTTACTGTCTCTTTTCTTCCGTTTTAAACTAATCGCGGCGATGATGATAATGATGATTGCATGAAACGACAAGGGGAACCCCACAAAACTTTTTTAGTGCCATCGACATGAGTGTAAGGCAACTTTCAAACCAATGGGACAAGCGACACGGGATGTTCACTCTGTCACATTAGTGACACACACTTCCAGACTGTAAAATAGCATTCATTGCACATGAGGGTCCAAACAGCAAACGACACGTTCATATGGCGTATTCGCGTGCTACTTGTTACTTCGGTCGGAAGCTCCTTAAAGGAAGGGTGCCGAGACCGAAGCGACACGCTACAGGGGGAGATACCAACTAAGTGACAAGCGACATGGTGCCTTCAGTCTATTTGCAAGCATTGCTTGTGAACAACAGATAGGCGACACGATAAATCGCACATTACAACAACAGATCTAGGCGACACGATAAGCCACACGTGTCGCTTTGTCGCTTCTGCATCGCTCAAACTGGGCCATTTCCTCAATAGCTTGCAACATGTTGCCGTGGTTTGTTGTTCGTGCATATGCGATGCAATGAATGTCTTGCTTTAGTGAGATTGCGCATCAAAGCGACAAGCGGCACGCGACACTTATCGCTTGAGGATTTCACCAACCGAACGCTGGCCTGTGCTTCCCATCATGCCTCTACGATGTGAAATGTTGCTCTTGATTGGCTCCTGTCCAAGCAACATGTTACACTTCGGTATGAAAGTTGCCTTGGACCGAATGACCCGTGTCGCTTTGGTGTGAAATCCTCGTATCGTTTGTCGCGTGTCGCTTTGGTGTAAAATCTCCTTGAGGAAACGGTGCAGTCAGAGCTTTTGTCCCTACGGTTCGAGAGGCTGCATTGATTTCCGACTGCTCGCTTTCAAAGCGACATTTGTGGTTTGTCGCCTCGGTATGAAATATCTGTCAGGATACTACTTATATTCTAATAACATAGAAAAATAAACTCTAATACACAGTCCAAGACCTGACGTCCGGAATCACATTACGATGTTTCTTCTTGTGTTACGCATGCTATTTATTTATTAATTTTATTTTACTTTTCTTTCCAAATTAATGCCATTTCGTGACTGCAAATCACTCCACAAATATAACTGTTTCCATCAATTCACTTACCGCCTTTCTAGAGAAACAAATCTACACAATTATTCCAAAAACTAACTAAGCCGCATTACTTTCATAACAAAATTAACACCGATTCTGATTGCACTGCCATCTATGTTCTCATCAGTCGCGGGAACCAGTTTCTTTGGTCGTTTTCCACACTACGTTATTCAAGGTGCTGTAACCAGGGTTTAAATTATCAGTTAAAACACATTTGGGATAGTCATAATGACATATGATTGAGATGATACAAATGAAAAAAGCTGGTCCCCATGGCAGAGTGGTTAGCACATCGAATCCCGACCTCGGCATGGATGTTTGAGTGTCCATTCATCATGTCATCACTCATCCGAATCATCACAAATTAGCCAAAAGTGGCATAAAGAGCTAAATAAAATAAAGCAAATCAATAATAATAACAAATGAAAAAGATTAATAGGTACTTACAATCTGGGGTTCTTTTATTAGATGGTTCCCAATATGAAGTTGGTGGAAATCACCTGTGTTCACTAGATTGCACAACAACGATGCAAAATTACATCATCTGCTCAGAAACTTTGGATCTTAATTGCAAATAATTGCACCAAGGGTGAATAAATTGGATGCATATACTGTCAATATCTTAAGTAGTAATGTAACTTCACTTGCAAACTGAAATATTCTGAGCCGTTGAAGCATATGTTGTTCTGTTGGAAATGGCACAAATGTTCCATATCCCATATTTACTGTTTTGCAAAGAATGTCAATTTGTAGCAAACATATATAATTGGTTTTTAATATGAGATGTAATTGTCATGAAAACTTCATCAGTATCACTTTTCAAAAAAAATTGACAGAAAAATGCATGTTTTTTCAGTATCTAGTTTTCATTTGTCAGCACGAAGTCCAGAATTCATGGGTTCAGCAATCTAATGCATACTGATGAATTCTGAAAAGGGGACCAAATCAGTCACCCTAAGTGGAGGCAAGGTGATATCTCCAAGTAGCTGCATCACCTGCTGAGACATACAAATTGCAACACTGTTGAACATGTCTATTACTCACTAGTGAAAGCAGCAAAAAACGACCTTGTACCGTCACGAACACTTACGGCTTGTAACAACTTCATTTACATTCCATGGCATTATTACAACCCAGCAGTGTCCGTGACTGTATATCCACTTTATATAAAACTTCCATAATTTAGTTATATTTTACTTTGTTTTTTTACCACTTTTGGCTAATTGTGAGGATGAATGGTAATAAGATGAAATGGAAAAAGATAAAAGGACAAATGGACAGCAGCCCACAGAAGATTATACTGGCCGTGGATTCAGATTAGTTTGCAAAATGCAGTCCAGGGTGTACTACATGTAAGATGTTGAAATTTGAGTGTATTCACAGTTACCCTTTTCACCTACCAAACTTCCATGAGAATGTCACTGAACACACAGAAGGGTTAATCTATATCAAGTGGTACTACAACACTGGTTGCTTGACCATTTTTAAAAAACTATATATTTTGTGTAGTGTGAGCCTCATATGTTGACAGTTCAGAACTACTGTTATTTATTATTGCTTTTACTGATTTCGAGATGGCGGTCATTTCTTTATCATGGCGCATGTCATTTTCTCCATTCGTAAGCATCGGCGGTAACTTTTTCCTCAGCTCCGGTAAGTCCTAGGACAATGAGACAAAACCTGTGATGTTAATCACATTATAGGCTACAATTATATTTGTGTATAATATTCTAAATATTATTCCTTCATTATAAATTTTAAGGTCAAATTTGTGTATTCAAATCACTCAAAATGTCATTTTCGGATATATTTTTTACGGTTAAGGCAGTTTGTTTCACACTTCAATTTTTGGAATAACCTGTGTACCAATAGTGTGTGTCAAAATTAATTGAAACTTGAGAATAATATTTTTTTCTACAGGGTCATCAACATGATAAAAATTTCAAAGTTCAGGGTTATATATCTTTGATGGGCAGTTGTTTAAAAATCTGAAATTTGTACACAATACAGTACTCTATGGTAAGTAACTTCAGTTAAAATTTTGAGTTTGAGATTCAAGTGGTTTAAGAGATACGGTCATGCAAAACTCATGAAAAATTCAATAATTCGCATTAATTAAGGTATGACTAATTAACATAGCAAACTTTAATTTGGAATGTAAATGAACAACATTACAATCCTGAAGTGTATCTACAATAAAGTATATATATACGAGGGCATGCTGAAAAGTATTTCTCAAAAGAGAATAGCTGCAGAGTTCAATGTAACCAGGCATCTGGTAAGCTTGAGAGACCTAAAGAAAGATCAGTGCATTCTACCAGAACTAGGGGAGAGGGATGTCATTGAACCAGAGACCGTAACTAAAGTCTGAGAGTTTTATGAAACTGATGATTACAGTCGACTCTGTCCACGCAAGAAAGACTGAGAGTTCAAAGAAAGAAATGCAGATTGTAAAACTGGAAGGTCAAAATTTAAATCTAAACTCAGCCCCTCGGAACTATCTACAGCAACTGGATATTCACACAATATTTCATCATCATTATGTGAAGAAATTTCAGTGTTGTTAAACATAAAAAATAGGCTAAGGTAAGCAATGAACAGCGTAATTTAAAGTAAATAGCTAACAATAAGCATTTGTAATCTCAATATGACATGAAATATCTACGTTTCTAACATCCATAAACTACAAGAAAAATAATTCTTCAATGCAAGCCATAGCTACATTGAAGAATAAATTGTAATCTCAATTAAAAATATTTTGTACGAAGGCATGCTGAAAAGTAATACCTCCTAATTTATTGGAAAACTGTTGAATTTATTTGAATAAAAGAAACGCAGGTAACTTTTTAGAACTTTATTGTCCATATCTGCACAATTACTTTTCCACAGAATTGCTCTGGCAATCAATACACGTCTGCTAACAACAGACCAGTTTATAATGCTGTTTCTGTAGAATTATTGATCTTCACGATGAAGCCACAGCCTCACTTCTATTCACACTGCATCATCAGAATCAGAGTGCTCTCTCCTCAAGAGATCTTTAAGCATTGAAACGCATAATCTTCATTGAAGCACCTGCCCAGTCATTATTGGGTGCGTTCCGAAAGTCTTAACGAAACGAACGCATTCAACGAAAATATCTGGGCTCGTGAATCTGGTAAAACGAGTTATTTTACACTTATGGGACACTCTAGGCAAAAGCGCAGGCGCAGCGTTTTGTTTAGAGAAAGTTTCCACATGGCGTCAGCAGAAGGAATGTCCTTATGGCAAAAATAAACTCTACTATGGACACTGTTACTCATTTTAATCACATTCTAAAAACGGTCAAGGCATACTCATCTTGTGCACGTTGCTTCATATCGGTCTGTGTTAAAATTATAATACATTTTCCGAACTAGTGCAGTTTAAATCCATCAGCACGCACTTTGTCTGCAAGGAGTATACGATTCTCACGGAACAAACCAGCCTCCTAGCCCGTGCGTTTGGTAAATCTCGTTCTTGCACGAAATGCACTGAATGCGACTTTTGGGACAGCATAATGAAACTCACGAAACGCACGGAAGCACTTATGGGACAGCCACATGGCCGTATTTCGAGGGGGGTTCTAGGGTTCAAACCCCCTCGAAACTTCTGACATGTTGGATTAATGGAAGTTCAGAAACCAAAATCTGTAACAAATTTTCAATTATTTTTTTTTCGAAGCATCACAAAAATACAAGGAGACAATGTTGAAACGATCGAGCTAGAATTTTCATACATTTGGAATTCTGAAAGTTGAGTGAAACAGGATTTATTCTCAGAATCGTAACCAACCCGCGACCCCTCCATTTTCACTTCTGCTGTCATCTTTCCAGTGTTGTTCCTGCGTCACAAGGAATTAGGGATGGGCCGATATGCAATTTTGACCGATACCGATACAGTACCGATATAAAATTTACCGATACCGATAACCGATATTCTACCGATCCGATATAAAATTAGAAATGGTCCTTGAATACCTGAAATTTTCATTGATCTCCGTAATAAAAGGGTGTTTTGAGCTGATTGCAATGCAAAAGAAGTTTAATATTTAGACATTTACTTTTTCAGAAAGTATTATCCATAAAAATTACAACAAAATGGCAGAATTTTGCACTAAATTATAAGATATTTATCGATATATCGGATCGGTAAAATAATCTGTAATTTTACCGATACACCGATATGCCTATATCGGCCGATACCGATAGAGTACCGATTAATCGATCCCATCCCTACAAGGAATATAGACTGAAGATTCCCTTATGATTGTCCCAAAATTCCCTTTCCAGCTTTTAAATTTCCTGTCCGATAAAGTTGAAAATACCCCCTTGATAGGAGTTCAAACCTAGAATCTCCAGTTTCGTAGCGCTACGTTCGCGATTGAGGTTACAATCCATGCACCAGGCTAAGTTTTTAAAAATAATAACTGCTTCAACACTTTTCAAATTTCCAAAAATGTAATTTTAAAGTTAAACAACAAAAACTTTATGACTAAAATTTCCATCTAACTTTTAAAGCTTTTTCTTGAAGGTGTCTAAAGTTTAATGACGAAGTATAATAATTGTGCATTTCAGTACACACTGTATGAAACGTAAAAAAACAAAAAGAAACTTATGTTGGATATTCACTCATCTGCTGGATTGAGTAAGCCCCCCTCAAGGATATAACAATAATATAATAATAATTATTATTAGTATTATTATGGAATAAAATTATTTTATTATTATGAAATTTTAATAATTATTTTACAATTATTGTTATTATTTCTATTATTCAAATTTCTGACGACGCCCATGGGAACAATTATGAATGAACCACCCCCCTCCGAAACTTTTTCCTGCCTACGGACGTGGACAGCCAGTTACCATAACTCGTTTAACGCGTTAAACTCGTGCGACTTTCGGAACAGGCCCCCTGTTTCATGTCAGGAGTGAGCTTCCGAGGCACCCACCATTCACAAAGTTTTCGGTATCCTAGATCTGCAATTAACGCCTGCACTCGCTCCCGTGATATGCCACACTTGAATTCAAGTTTTGGCTGTGTTATGCTGACGGTTCTCTCTCATGACTTCATCGACACAATTCCAATGAACTACCATTAGTTGCAGTACGCGACCTTCCACTCCATTGTCACATAGGTTGAGAGTTCTTCAGCTGGGGTTTTCATTACAAGCATGAACAGCCCAACGTCGCACAGTACTGATGTCTACACCTTGATCCCCTTAAAAAGCCTTCATTCTCAGATTAATGTCAATTGGCGGCACATTTTCTGTGGTTAGAAACTCTATCACTGCAGGCTGCTTCAGGTGTTCCACGAACATTGCATGGTTACATGCTGTCATTTTCCTCGCTATAGTTCAGCACCCTCTGGCGATAGAAGTTTGAAACTTTCAATGTAGAAACAGAAAAGTCTGACAAGTAAAATGCATCTTTGCTCACAATCCAAAATGTGTTGTGACAAAAAAAAAGGAAATAATTTTCAACATGTCCTCGTATATATAATTTATTACAGATGCATTTCAGGATTGTAATGATGTTCATTTACATTCCAAATTACAGTTTGCACAATTTTAACACAAAATGTGTTAATACGAAATAAAATTAGTCATACCTTATTTATTGCAAATTAATGAATTTTCCATGAGATTTGAATGACCGTATTTCTTAAAACCAATTGAATCTCAAACTCAAAATTTTAACTGAAGTTACTTACCATAGAGAACTGTATTATGTACAAATTTCAGACTTTTAAACAAATGCCCATAAGATATTTAACCCTGAACTTTGAATTTTTTATCCAATAGTAAGTGTTTATGACCCTGTAGAAAAAAAGTTGTTCAAATCTCACGCTTCAAATAATTTTGACACACTATTAGTACACAGGTAATTGCAAATAATAATAATAATAATAATGAAGTGTGAAAAACTGCCTTCCCCATAAAAAATTATCTGAAAATAACATTTTGAGTGATTTGGATACACAAATTTTACCTTAAAATGTATAATCAAGGAATAATATTTAGATTATTAGATTTAGATTACTTACCGGAACCGAGATAAAAAGTTACCGTTGATGCTTACGAATGGAGAAAATGACGCGCACCATGATAAAACAAATGCCTGCCATCTTGAAATCAGTGATAGCAAAAATAAAACAACAGTAGTTCTGAACTGTCAACATACGAGGCTTGCACCACACAAATTTGGCATTTTTAAAAATGGTCAAGCAACCAATATATATATATTTTTTTTTGTACCACTTGATTTGGATTGACCCAGAATTAACAGTGGTCAACAGCAATTTTGTTAAATGATTAATTTTGGTGTTTTCTACGATTTTTGGAAGTGTTGATTGAGACTGTCCTATTCTCAAACGGTCATGTTCAAAGTTAATATTATTTATGTTATTGATGTTGTTTTTAACTTATGCATGTTTATTTTATATATATTGTTATAATCATCTTATCACGCTGTATAAAATACAAGAAATGGAATTGATGTAACCATAGCAACGAGAAATAATAAGTACTAAAATGGTGATGGAAGTAGTGAGATTTTCTGCGCCTGTATTGTATTTATTTTAATTATAACGGTTATCGTTAATTACGCAATTTTATTTGTATTGATAATCGTTCTGTAAGTTTAAGCGCAGCGACGGTTATCAAGAGTGGCGACCCAGAAGCCAGGATTGTTTAAAAAGTGTGCAATCTTCTGACAGTGGTAAGAATGTCTGTTGTAATGGAACAGAATTTTTGTCATATGTTGAAGTAAGACTTACGTCACAATCTTCAGTGTGTATAACGTAACTTCTTAAGTGAATCGTCATATGTGTGAAGATCACAATGGCTGATAAGTTAAAGCAAAGTAAATCTAAATCGTCGCGTAAAGAAACAAACATTCAGGCTAATATAATGACTACTTATTTTGATGCTGGTAATCCCTTAGTCGCTTCCAGTAATGCGAATACTACAGAACATGATGTTTGTTCTACAAAACCCGACAAATTATCTTGTTGTAATGATCCTGACAATGATTTGAGATATGTTCAGTGTACACAGTGCTCGTCATGGCATCACATATCTTGTCTCAAACTTACAGTCACTCACTGGACAATTTATTCGACTACACTAGAAAATTATTATTGTAAAGGTTGCAAACCAGATTATGATCCTTTTAGTTTGCCAGCTTATCTAGAAACTCTTAACCCGAATTTTGGTGATTTATTAAGTACTGTTAAGAGTATTCAGTTGCTTATGGTCGCTTCTAATGAAGACCTCAAGACGAAACTAGAACAGTCTAATGCTGAAATGAAATCGCAGTTAGAACAGTCTATGAAGTCGCAGTTAGAACAGTCTAATGCTGAAATGAAATCGCAGTTAGAACAGTCTATGAAGTCGCAGTTAGAACAGTCTAATGCTGAAATGAAATCGCAGTTTGAACAGTCTAATGCTGAAATGAAATCGCAGTTAGAACAGTCTAATGCTGAAATGAAATTGCAGTTAGAACAGTCTAACGAAGAACTAAAAACCCGAATGGATCTTGCTAACCAAGATATGAAATTACAGTTACAGCAATGCAATCAAGAATTTGCAGAGTTTAATGAGAATATTAAGTCTCAGTTTGAACAATTGGAATTGGATATTTATAGTAACCTAACTTCAAAATTTGAATCGGTTCATCAAGAAATTAATACTGTTAATCAAAGATTAGACAACTTGACTTCCGATGTTAAAACACAACTTGATTCAATAGCTTCTGAATGTGTCAAGAAAAATGAACATTTGGGAAGTATTTTAAATAGCAATATTTCTCAAATCCGAACAGAACAAGACATTCAAGGACAACAAATTTTAATAAATAAAGATTTGATTAGTGAATACGATAAATCTATTACAGTATGTTCATCCAAAATAACTGATATTAATAATAGATTATCATCGTTGGAAGTTGCTGGTAAGGAAAATGTACATTTTGGAACGTATCTTATTGATTGTAATAATAGGTTTCAACATATAGAATCTCGTATTGATGTTTTGCAAACTAATTATGCAAATTCTCAACGCAACACAAAAGGAAATTTGAAACCTCCCTTGCACAAAATAGTTCTCAAACTAAGACATCACGTGAAAGGGCTAGAAATGCAGTTGACTCTGGGGTGACTAATTCATCTACTTATTCATCTGATGAATCTTTAACAACCCATGTGAAAACAACGTTCGATGAACCGCATGTTCGAAATCGTGTTCGCTGGAAGCGAAACAAAAGATTTATTCCAACCTGCAATGAGGAACATTATCGAACTAATATGTCACCTAATAGTGTACAGTTTAAGGATACAAGTAATTATGCGATTAACAATATGCAGACAACTTCTAGATTGAATTCTACCGTTACAAATATTGATAAACATTCCAATGTTCAACAATGTTGTTCTGCTGATGGTGAAAATAGTTACATAAATCAAATGTTTACATACTCGCAAGAACCTAACCTCCCTGTCGTTAATCATAGTAATGTCCCTGGTGAAACGTTTGGGTTTCGTCATATTTCTTCCTTGCAGAATGAAGCTTGCAGACCATGGTTTCAAGGTGAAAGGCGTAATGCAAATTTAATGACTGGCACAAGTTGTCCAAATGCTGAAATTGGTGTTAATAAGTCAAATACAAATAACAATTACTGTGATAATCCACAAAGTCAGTTTGATCGTTGTATTTCTCCAACGTCTTTACCTGTAATTACTGTTGGGGATAGAGGAAACAGATATGTGAAGATAAATGAACTGTCTCATTTACCCAAATTTTCTGGGAAAATAGAAGACCAATCGGCTCGAGAATATCTAGAACATCTTAATTCTATGCTTCATCTTATGGGTATTCCAATTAACAAAAGGCTACAGAGTATTCAGCAGTGTTTCACCAACAGAGCTGCGTACTGGTATAGAACTCACAAACGTATGTTTTCTTCATATGATCATTTTCAAAGGGAATTCATGAAACAGTTTGCAAGTCCGGAAATACTACAGTCTCAGTTATCAGTATTAAGCCTCGGCTGGATGTTTCTCTCAACAGCTGAAAACTGCTTCTCCTTCTATTGACAGAATCTCCTAACATATGCTTCCAATTTCGATGATACTCTGCAAGGCTTTTCTAGAAGGATACACGGAAGGATGTAATGATAAAAAAATCATTTTGGGATTCTAGTTTGGCGTACAAAAAATTGGAAATTCAGCATTAATTGGATCTGAAAGCAGCTTTAAATGGGGCGTTTGAAGAGTTTTAAACCATTTTAGCATTTAAGTTCAATATTGTGCATCTTAGTGTCGTGAATTTATATAGATAATTCCAAGCGTTTGTACAATATCTTCAACAGAAATTACATAATTTTATTAAAAGAAAGACAAGTATTTAGTTCCCATGCCTTCTGCAAGTTCGAGGATTTTCCGCTTATGGTCGTTTCTGGGCAAGCAACCCTCTGAATGTGTATGCTCCCATCTGCGGCACCGGTCATGTGCCGCTCGGAGCGGAGGAGGGGGAGGGAGATGGTTTCACACCGCAATTTGTAAACTTATCTTGCTTTGACATCTGGTTTATGTTTTGTCCGCGCAAAGACCTTGGAAACTCAGGGAAGTGCATTCATTCCTTCAGTGGGTGGCTACTTTCAAAATAGAAGACAGACAGTCTTGGAAGTCGAGGAAGTGAATCGCCTTCACTTAGTTTACACAAATTACGTCGGTTCGTACAAGTCTGATCCGAAACAAGAAAGCCAGTTACTTCGTTGACTTACTCTGTGATGCTCTCCGATTTCTTTTACATATCTAGGTTATATGCATCATTATGGGAATTGAAGAAAATGTAGGATGGAAGAGGGTGGTTCAGAGATTCCCATTTTCGCATTTTGACTTTTGTTTTTACCTAATACAATAATTATACTTATACTAAATCTGAGACCCAAGAACTGACTTATTTTAATTTATTGAGGCTCAAATTAAATAATAAAATAAACATTTAAATTAACGTTCATCATCATCATATTATTATTATAAAACGTAAAGCGCAAAATTTAATAGGACGACAATGCTCTGTGTGAGTTTGGTGTGGAGTAACAAAATTTTAATAAATTTATTTCCAAACCATGAATTTCATCTGAAATTAATGATCTCCCCGATCGCATAGTGGTAACGTTATCACCTTGTAATCAAGGGTTCCCGGATTAGGGTCCCACTTTAAACTGTAGGTCCAATCCCAATTAGCCTATCTGTACATAACATAGGACTTAATACAAAAATTAATGTAAGATTATGTAAAAATTGACAATTTTGACTGACGTGTCGGCGTTAAATGAACCTAAAAATTAAAAGACAAATTACACAAAAATAACAGAAAATTTACGAAGGGGAAAATTTATGTTACTGGTTGGAAGATGTAGAGGCTGGGGAAAATGAGACAGGAGACACTTTCCTGGAATCCCCTTGAATTTGAACAGTGACTTGACATTGGTAACATTAACTAAGGAAGCATTCATTCATTAACTGACATTCGAGCATATAGGACTTATGAACTTGCGGTGCATCACAGTCAGAAATCTGGTGAAATCTTAATATTTAGTTACAAGTGGGATACAAACCACTCCTTCGGGAGAGACGTGCCATCACCGGCTATTGAACCCGGGGCCCTCTGATTACAAGGTGTTTCTTTTAAGCCACCTGGGAGGCCCTCCTTAGTAATGCATAATATTTGAATACAATTGAATTGTGTTCCTTTTCCAGCAGTTTAGCGAGTAAAATTTTAAAATTTCGTTTACACTCGAAACTAGGGCGACTTTTTTTTCGCCTCATTTGAGCTGGAATGATACTTGGGAGAGTCTAGAACTTGTAATACAGAAAACTAACTTTTATTTATAACTCTTTTATCTCTGTGTGTGTAAAACCATAGTATCTTTTTCACGATTAGGTCTTGTTCCATTTTCCCTCCTGCGTTCTTTGCTCTCTCTCCCTGGCTCTTCAGATATAGAGCTTCCTTCATTTCTTGCCCTTCTCTTTCTCTCTCTCCCTCCACTTGCTTGTTCTCTATTTCGCTTTCTACCTTTTGCTTCTGTTTCTCATTCTCTCTTTCTATAGTTTTTTCTGCATGCCTATCTTTTTGTTTCTCTTCCTTCCTTTATCTCTTTATCGTTCTGTACTGTTTCTTTTCCTTTTCTCACTCCATCGTGAGAAATGTTTATCTTCATTTCTCTCAATCCACCCCTCACTCTGTTATTATAGTCTGTTTTGGTTGGTTTTTCTCTTCCTGTAGGTCCACTCCCGATTAGCCTTTCTGTGCATAAAGTGGACTTAAAACCACAAATCAATCAATCAATCTTTATTTTCACTTTCATTCTCTATCCTTTGGTTTTTAAGCATCACGCTCCAGCCTCCTTTAGCCTCCCCCGCCCCTTGGGGTGTCGTCCTTCAATGGTACCTGTTTATTTGAGAATTGGTGAACCCCAGAGCCGCTTTATGAAGAGAGAAGGCCGCAAAAATCCGACCTCACAAAACACGCCCAGGAACCTAATCTTAGTTTCCAGCAGGCCAGTGAGACGCCCAGCCGACTTTACAAAGAGAAAACTTCCCTGTTATTGTCCTTCAATACTTCTTTTCTTCTTTTTTTGGGGGGGGGGGAATCAACTTTAATCTCTATTTTTTCATTCCAAAAAGAATAGTTTCGGAGAATTAGAGATTATATAAAGGAATTCACCTTGGCTTTTCTGTCACTTTTGAGCCGAGGACTATTTAGGGGAGGGAGATCCAGAGGGCATTGCCATACGCAGAGGGGGTGCTAAAGGAGCTACAGCCCCCCCCGAAATTTTTAGAAAATAAAAAAATCAAATTAAGGTAGTAATAAAGTAGAAAAAACTCAAAATGACCCCCAATAACCATTCTTGTGTTTGAATTACTTTTAAAACGAAGGATTAAAATAGTAATTTGAGCTCATACCAAATGAAAATAAAACACCAACACTGAAATGGATTTACGGCAATGTATTCTATGATTCAACCAAATATTTAATCTGCCTCTGTTCAGTAAAGGTTAGATTCATGACACGGAACCTGCATTCACATTCAATTGTAGATATTGGTACAATTTCAATTGAATTCACATAATCCTTGACCTTGAGTGAGGTGAAAATGTGTCTTGGCTGACATGATTCCATAAATAACACGTTCTTAATCGTCTAAATGCCATGTGTGTGTATTTAATAGGACCATATTCATATTCAATAAATATTCGATCCTTCATCTATTTGACATTCATTTCTCATTTCATTTGTTTGCGATATTAACTACACCTAAGCTAGATAAAGAATATGTGTTGTTATATCCCTGTTCTTACCTGTTCTTACACCGTCTTTTTGCCTATTCAAGTAATAATAATAATAATAATACATTATTAATTAATTTACATATTTAATTAATGTCATCAATCTAATGTGAATACTTTAATTTCATCATTTATATTATTATTATTTCTGAGATTTGGTTCGGACTCTCCCCCCCCCCCGAAATATATTTCTTGATACGTGCCTGCTTTTGACTAATCTTGATTGATTGATTTGTTGTTTGAAGTCCACTTTATGCACAGGAAGTCTAATCGGGACTGGACCTACAGTTGAAAGTGGGATCCGAACCACTGTGCCATTTGCCTCCACCGGGTATCGGACAGACTAATCTTGAGTAATAGAAGTCCGGAGTTGGTGGTTATGTACAGAATGGTATTTGAAAGGGAAGGGGAAGTCCTTCATCTGCTTGCTAATATTTGGTTATTGTGGGGAGACTATATATGTACAATTTATAATATATCGATGCTTCAAGAGTAGTTGCCGGAAATTTTGCAAATACCTCACTCTTTACGTGCATCTATCAATATCTCCAACTATTAGAGCACAGCCAATTATGATTGTGAACTGATAGCAAAACGTTTGTTTGTTATACTTGTTTTAAGACCAATTTATGCACAGAAAGGCAAATCGGGACTGGACGTATAGTTTAAAGTGGGATCCGAGCCACTCAGTGGGGTAGCGCAGATCTTTGCCCCCCCCCGCAAGTAAAATATCGAGGGGCCTCCCTAGTGTCAAAAAAAAAAATATGATGCCAGAGTGGGACGGAGGCACAATAGTTAGATAGTTATTTGTCCTCCCCCCTTCGTTGTTCAAGAAATTAACTTTTGCCTCAAATATTATGCCTTCCCATTTTTTTGTTATCGATTTATATCACTGTAGTACCTTCTTGAAACTAAATCAGGATGGTCTGAATCTCTGAAAAATAACTGGAAGAAGAATCTGGAAATATTTTCTCTACTTCAACGCAGGGACACAGCCAGGAATCACTTTTGGAGGAGGGGGAAGCTTCCCGCTGCCATATATTTTGTTCCTGTTGCTTTGTATTTTTGCTTGAAATATTTTTTTTAATGAAGTTACATATATTACACAGATATTAAAAAAATACTGTTTTGGTGGAATTGTAAAAAGATAGTAAACACTCCTCTTTTGGACTTTGAGGTGAATGTGCCTTCAGCCCCTAAGCCATCCCCTGGTTCCTCCAGGCCAAGATTCAACGTAAGAGTCGCTCATATTAGCCTTCTAATACTGAGTGAGTAATATACTCAAGCAACAAACTTATCCTTCAGTAATGGGGGTTGAACCGGATATCTAGATTGTCGGTAGTAACCTATCACAAGGTAAATTTCAATCTGCTACGAAGAAATGACTGCGGACTCTAGTCTTGAGTGATAGATAATAAAGCTGCGAAGGAACTCTATTCACTGAAAATTTGTCACTCCATGAAATGCAGCTTGGAAGGACTGACCCCCCCCCTCCCCCGCACCCAACAAAATAAAAGAAGGTTGCCACAGGTTAGTAGACCTCAACATCATTATTCATAATTTTAATGCTGCCATTCTTTTTTCGATAGACCAGTGATCATACTTTCTTAAATACTTTTTCATGAAACAAGAACCTTTTTATTAATAGACCATCAGTGCTCGAATTTTCCTTTTTTCTATCCCCAACGCGAACAAGGAAATTTGCAGCGAGGAATTTTCCCTTCGAACATTGCAGATCAAAAAATCGTAACACATTGGAAAATAAGAACTAGTTCGACAGAAATGTCCACAAAATGCCAAATTGTAAGAAAAATGAACTTACAAAATTACACAAAATAATGGTCACATTTAACTCATACGTTGTATACCCTGCGTGGCAGAGGATGGGATAATGGTCTTTACAGCAAAGGGATAATTTACTATGGGACCCACTTTTAACTGAGGTTTTCGGGCCCTTTGAAGTAAAACGTAACAAGTGTAGATAATATGCGAAATTCATTGCAGCTCTTATTTCAATATGAAAAGAATTGTGAACCCCCTTGAAAATATTAGATGGGAAGTTACATTTTAAATATCACGTGTAAAACTAAAAGGTTACGAATTAACAATTTTGATGTTTATTGTAAAATAAGGATAGACTGGTTGAGCAACTGAATATTTCTACTGGATTCATAACTGTAGACAATTGACACGCTACACTACGTTTACGACAAACTGCGTAGATAGAAAGGTATGAGATGAGGGATATTTTCCTATCGATGGACATCTGCGAGCAAGTAAGTTAATTCTGCATTTCGGAGGGGGACCCATATGACAAGTTACTGGGATCCCTCTGGCTGAGATAATACGTCACTGCTTGTTATCGCAGACGTCGTATATGATGTTACTGGGAACCAGATTTCTGCTTCGTAAATCGATTTTTTTATAAGCGACACTATATGTGGAATTTCTGCGATTATATAAAAACTTCAAGAGCTCTTTGTGGGGCTCCTACACCTCGCCCCCCCCCCTAGTTGCGGGGATTGCGGGGGTGGCTGCTACCCCACTGGAGCCACTACGTCTCCACCGAGTATTGAATCCGGGGTCCCTTGATTACAAGGCGACGACGTCACCACTACGCCATCGGAGAGGTCCTGATAACACGAAGTGTGTAGCTTCTTGTATTAGAACAGTATAGGCGTAGTTAGAACTTTATATTTGGGTGTGCACAAAGAAGAAAATGAGGTCTTGTACCTTTTTAATAGTATATTTTGCAACACAACCACTTGGCTCTTTAACTGCACTGATGTTTGTAAAGGAATATAAATTCACTAAAGGACAGTGTTGAAAATTTCTGAATATACGTAGTAGAAAAAATCAAATTGCATAGAAATTACACACACAAAATGTTCATAAATGTTACAAACAAATACCTCAAAATACACGTCATCTATAACAAGAGACGTCTGTCAAACGGTACAATGTTCTTAAACTCATCAATAACTTCATTTACATCAATCGACCAAGCTTTTTCCTGTTCCACAAATAGCAAGAGTAGGGCTTCCAATCTATCCTGCTTCTGAGTTGCTCTTAATTTAGTTTTAACTTGGGTAAGCTTGGAGAAAGCTCTCTCACACGTGCAGCTTGTGACAGGTATAGAAGAAAAGCGCTGCAGTACAGAATAAAATGCAGTAAATATCTTCTTTCTCCAATGACATCAAAAAATCGAAAATCTATAGACACCCGTTTCATCAGCGATAATGCACACGTTTGTACAGTGGGATCCACTAGTATTACCCTGCAAATTGTCCAGGACTATTTTCATTAATTATTCTCTTACACAGTATGCGTTTTTGAGCGATGGATTTTTATGTATGCTGGTACAGAAGTTGTCAACAGCTTGTTTTGAGTTTTCTTTTAATTCTTGAAGCTCTTATTGGGTCAAATAAAGTGCACGAACATGGTGATGGACAATTTGCAAGATAATACTAGTGGATCCCACTGTACCAAGTAATGACATTTTCAACTTCTTACAAACTGCCGCTTATTTTCTCTCTTATTGAAATATCTGTCTTTAATTCTCGTTGATAAAGCAGCCCATTAGGGTGTGCCTAGGCACACCCCGTAGCTACGCCTATGGAGAACAGTAACAACAGAATCCTGATTCCAAAGCTGAGAATTTATATTTTAGGTCTTTTACTACATAATCTATGTTAGTTGGCCATTTTACGACGGAAACAAGAAGAAACATGCAGCTTCACAGTGCATAGGCTGGTATTCTCAAAGGACGATGTGTAAGGTTTTTTTCAACTAAGGAAAGGAAAACAGTTATTCTTCAGGGTTTCGGCACATCTGTCAATGGTCAATGGCCAGTGGGAGCGACCATTCATTCTCCCCCTCTCCCTGCCAGATCGTAAAAGCAGCGAGGTCGGGTTGCTGAAACTGGGTAACGATGGTAAGAATATGGGAGATTTGTGACTGGGAAAAAGGAGAATTTCTTGAAAGCGACGTCAGCGCCTCCCTCGTGTTCCCTTGGTACTGTTGTTAGAACGGAACTAACGACACGCTCGAAATTTGGATTTCTTTCAACATCCAGCCGAGGCTTAAGGAACAGGAAGTATAATCCTACAGTACATGGTGAATTAGAAAGCTTTGCGTTGAAAACATATTCAAATTATTGCAATTTAGTTGAGAATCCAAACGAATTGGATGTTATTCAATTAGTTATTAGCCAGTTACCAAATAATATAGCTAATAACATAACTTGTCATGAGATACGTTCTATGGACCAGTTAACAACTATGTTAAGGAAATTAGATGTTGTCCGAACTAGTAGAAGAGGACTTATTTTCCTACCGGAAGAAACCGATAATAGTAGTAAGGTTAAACCCAACAAGAATCCTGACAGTATGAAATCAAAATTTAGTGTCAAGCAAATTAATGTTAAACACACCAAAAACACTTGCTCATCTTCTACTCAGACTTCGGCGATGGATGCTCAAGTACCTTTTACTAATGAATTTGGCAATGCTAATTCAAGATATGGACAGTTTAGAGGTAGCAATGGTAGTTTTAGAGGACGTAGAAATAATCGTGGCTATTCAGGATTTACATATAATAACAGAAATAATTTAAGATTCCAAAGAAATAATGCATACTCTGGTATTTCCGGTGACATTACAAATAGGAATTATAATCAGGATGCTATAACTTCTCAGTTACCTAACAGTAGTCAGAATGGAAGAATTTTCTACAATAGGCAAGCGCAGTATTCAAGTGAGCCTGCTCTCGCTCCTACTTACAGTCAACCTGTTAATGTGACTTCATTACAACCACAAGATGCATCTACAACTTCTGGAATATCAAATTCTCCTTCTGGAAATGTATCAAGGACCTTTACACGACAATCTGGTATTGGAACATCTTACCAATCAACAACAAATTTAAATTAAAGGAGCGGATTGAAGTGCCTTGTTCACTCTGCTTTCTTTCAGAGAGGCCAAAGTTGAACAAACGAAATTCATTTCAAACACAGGAAATTATGAATGTACGTGATGATAAAGACTTAATATCGGAACCACTACAAGTGAATTTTTTATTGGAATGGTTTGAAGAAGAACCTGAATGGACTGTTAGTGATTATGATATTCCGGTTTCATTAACTGAAGTTCCAGTTATTCATGGAATTATTTGTCAAATACCTGTAGTTTGTATTATAGATTCTGGAAGTCAGGCAAATGTTCTAAATTTTGACGTTTGGTGTAAACTATCGCCTTTGATTGGCAACATTAAACTGGATAACGTGGAAGATGTAAAACTCACCGGTTTCGCTGGATCCAAGAAGTGTAAAGTTGTTGGCAGTAAAATTATTAATCTGCAGATAAAGAACGAATACTTTTCTATGGAATTTTTTGTTCTTAAAGAGTTGAATGCCGATGTCATTTTAGGAGTTCCATTTTTGAGGAAATATAAAGCTGTAATTGATTTTAAAGAAGGGAATGTAAGTTTGCTAAATGATAAAGGAAAGGAAATTTCCTGTTTTAACTCGGCAATGTTCTTCTACAGAAGATTTGAAGTATTGTACAAAGTCTAACTTTTGTTCCGAAGATACATTAAATGATAATGAAAGTTATTCATGTAGATTGTTACGTGATGCGTCAACTTTGAATGATGATGTAGAATATATGCCAGCTAACAAGTCCATTTATGAGTCTGTTTTTAGAAATGATAATTTAGACAATTTGCAGAAAGCTGATTTATTCAAACTTCTGTCGTATTATCACGTACAATTTTCAGATAAACCTAGAAAAGCAATTGTTGAACCTTACAAGATTCAATTAGATACTGTAACACCTATTACAAGCACACCTTATCCCATACCAATATCAAGGAGACAACCTTTAGAAGAAGAGCTTTCAAAGTGGGAGAAATGGGGAATTATTTACCAGGATTCTTCACCATATCTTAACCCTCTACATATAGTGCCAAAGCAAGGAGGTCTTTGGAGACCTGTGATCGATTTTAGGAAACTTAATCAACATGTTATCTCTCCACAAGTGAGGGTAGAAGCAATTAACGAAATGTTACAGAGGTTCCTAGGATGTGTTTACTTTTCTTCAATTGATTTATCATGCGGTTATTTTCAAATACCGTTGACTGAAGATTCATATCCTTATCTTATAGAGGCAGACAATATCTTTTCCGCTATCTTCCGTTTGGGATTCGATCAGCAGTCTCAGTGTTCCAGGACAGGATGAATAAAATATTCTCCACCGATTGCAGAAATTTTGTTGTTTGTTATTTGGATGATATTCTAATTTTCAGCAAAGATTGGTCTCAACATATGCAACATGTAGAACTAGTTTTACAAAAGATAAAAGGGTGTCAATATGTCTATTAAATTTTCCAAATGTAAGTTTGCTTACAAAGAAATCTGCTTCCTTGGACACATAGTGTCCGGTGATAAAATTATGGTTGATCCTGCAAAGAATTCAGCAATTATTAATTTTCCAATTCCAACAAACAAACGCTCCTTGAGAAGGTTCTTAGGATTAGCTAATTGGAGGCGAAAGTTTATTGAAGGATTTGCTGAAATGGCACAGCCTTTGTATGAAATGTTGAAAAAGGAATCAAAATGGCAATGGAATGATGTTCATGCTTCAGTTTTTGAAAACCTCCGCAAGTCACTGATATCTCCAAAGGCTTTGTATCAACCAGATTTCACGAAGCCTTTCAATGTCAACACAGACGGTTCGAAGAAAGGAATAGGAGTTGTTCTATGGCAAGACTCAACTTAAAATTCTGAAGAAGGACCACGTATAATTCAATACGTTAGCAGATCTCTTAAAGGCAATGAATTATCATACAATACTCACGAGATTGAATGCTTAGCGATATTATTTGCTTTCGAAAAATTCTACATTTACATAGCTGGAACTAAGGTGAAATTGTTTACCGATCACCAATCTTTATCTTGGCTAGAATCTACTAAAACTTTGAATCCACGATTAAATCGTTGGAGTTTGAAATTACAAATGTTTGATTATAATGTATATCACGTGCCGGGAAAATCTAATGAAGCTGCAGATGCTTTAAGCAGATATCCTGATTTAAGTACAGGTTTTCCAACTCTATCGGAACTATATGTAAATAACATAAGTCTTGATTTTCTTGACGAAGATAGTGTAACATTTCGGCAAGAAAGTCAAAATTCGGATTCTTATTGCAGTGCCATTGTACAAAAGTTTCAAAATGGGAATTTGTCAAAGAATATAAAAAGGCAATATTCGATTCAAGGTAATATATTATTCCTGAAACATTTGAAAGAGGACAAGTGGAAACTTGTAGTACCTATTGTTGTTGTACCCAAAATTCTACATAAATTACATGACTTACAAGGTCATTTTGGATACTATAAATTATTTAATAAGTGCAGAAGTTTATATTATTGGCCTAAAATGAAAGTTAGTATCAAGCAGTATTTGAACGACTGTCTAACATGCGCAAAAACTAAACAAGCTCACACAAAAATTAGTAAGGATGAATTGCATGTATATTCTACTACTCCACATGATATGTTATCAATAGATCTCGTTGGACCGTTACCCAAATCACAAGGATATAGTTACATATTAACAATAGTTGACACGATGTCCAAATTTTTAATGGCTTATCCGTTAAGGAAGGCAACGTCACGTGAAATAATTAACAAATTCAAGGTCCAGTATTTTTACCACTATCCAGCATGTAAGGTAATATTATCAGATAACGGTTCCCAATTTAAATCACAAGAGTGGAAGTTATATATGGATGACTGTAACATAAAACATATCACCACGTCAGTTTATTCGCCTTTCGCAAATCCTGTGGAAAGGTACAACAAAGAGTTAATACGATTGTTACGATTATATACTTTGCAAAATCATCAGGACTGGGTAAAATATTTGAATCATGTAACAGGACTTCTTAATAATTCCGTTTCGGAAATAACAAGTTTCACACCTAGTGAACTTTTTCTTCATCACAAATTAAAGGATTCAATTATCAGTCAAATTAACTGACCAGATGATTTAAAGTTTGTGCCCTGGAAACATAAGTATTTTATCGCCAAAGCACGTATTAAGGAAAGATATAAGCCCAAAACTATTGAGTGTGATGCTAATAAATTGAAGATTGTCCCAGGTGATATTGTTTTAGTGAAAAATCATGAACATAGTAGTGCAATTAACAAGAAAATTCATAAGTTTATGGAATTATGGCTTGGACCCTATATAGTTGATGCTGTGAAAAACAATTATACAATTTTGATGTCTATGGACGGAAATAAGATAACAACAAGGCAGAACTTGTCAAATATCAAGAAATTTAATTGTTCTGATGAGAAAAGGGAAGAATTGCTTAAACTAATGTAATTGTTATGTAGTAATGCATAAGTAGCTGTAAATTCGAACACTAAGATGACATTTTCAGAACTTTAGTAAAAAGAGTATTGTAAATTTGTGAATTGGTTCATTATGTCAAGTGAACTTTCTCATTATCCTGACGAGTGTATATTAAAAGCAGGACTCAAATCTTATATATTATATATAAAAAAAAAATGTTATGTTCATTTTTTTTTCCAGGAGAAGGGGAGAGATTGAGACTGTCCTATTCTCAAACTGTCATGTTCAAAGTTAATATTATTTATGTTATTGATGTTGTTTTTAACTTATGCATGTTTATTTTATATATATATTGTTATAATCATCTTATCACGCTGTATAAAATACAAATGGAATTGATGTAACCATAGCAACGAGAAATAATAAGTACTAAAATGGTGATGGAAGTAGTGGGATTTTCTGCGCCTGTATTGTATTTATTTTAATTATAACGGTTATCGTTAATTACGCAATTTTATTTGTATTGATAATCGTTCTGTAAGTTTAAGCGCAGCAATTTTGTTAAATGATTAATTTTGGTGTTTTCTACGATTTTTGGAAGTGTTGATTCAGAATGTGAACTCAGATTTTCTCAAGGTGGTCACATTTCTTAGAACTAAACGCATGGCCGTGAAATTAGGCAGGTGGCAGAAGTTCACGGTGTTGGCACGTCAGAGCACAACCCCATGTGTTCAGAAGTTTAAGAGAACGAAAGATCTCTCTTTGTAATCAATGCAAACAAACCGACAGTATTTGCTGGAAAGATCAGGAATGGCAAAGTATCCCAGAAAGAGATCAGTCTGATGCTTGAATTAGGCAATGCAGCCTGGTTGACGATACCACAGCGCACGGGAACTAGAGATTTTTGTCCAGTTCTCTTTGCTTTTCCCATATGTGGCACGCACCAGCACAATTCTGTCCAGCCACCTATTTTGATGCAGCGAGTTGAATACTTATTTCATATATGAGGTGGGGCTAGAAAAAAACTGTTGCTACAAAATCTGTTATTGGTTATATTGTACAATGCGAACATTATCCCCTTCAAAGTACTCCCCTGAACTATCTATAGCCTGCTCCATATGAATCTTCCATTGCTGGAAATCATTTTCTGAAACCATGTTCATGACCTCAGTTGCTTTTGTTTTTACAGATTCTACGGCCGTAAATATGGTTCCTTTCAGTGCTGATTTGACCTTTGGGAATAAAAAAAAGTCTCACAGAGCGAGATCCGATGAATAGAGTGGATGTTCTAACACTGTGATCCCATGCTTGGCCAAAAAAGCCTTGAATGACAATGCCGTGTGGGCAGGAGCATTGTGCTGATGAAGAATCCATTACTTGCTTTTCCATAAATCAGGTCGTCGCCTTCTTCACGAAGGGTCGTCAGCACAGTGATGTAATAATGTTGGTTATTTTGCAATAGCTCGAATACTTGAGCGACGATCTTTTCGAATCAATTCACAGACATTTACAATGTTTGATTCAGTTTTTGACCTGCAAGGCCATACAAGATGCAAGTCATCCGCAATCACTTCTTGTCCCTCTTTAAACCTTTGAAACCACTCACACACTCATCTACGTACACTTCCTTCAGCAAACCATAAGTTTCTGTGGCGGATTTTTCGAGTTTCATAAGAAACTTTAAATTGATACGCTGTTCTACTTTCACACTTAACATTTTTCCGACTGAGCACAGACGTACGGTTTACTTCATCCACAAGCTACAGTGGAACTGAGCGCTGTGCAGCCTGAGCAATCACACAGTCGATAGGCAGGATATCACGTTATACACTCATGCACTGCTTGACCTTGACGCACTTGCCATTTGTCGACAGCAACATCAATCCATCTTTTTTCTAGCCACACCTTGTATTTGTCCAATCTACATCTTTCTCAGTAGTTTTGAGCTCCAAGGCTTCCTGTCAAATTGTTTCATAACAAACGTCCCATTTTTTTCATTATTTTCTGAAAATTGATGTTACCACGTACCTTACAGGTCTTAAATTCTGCATACAAATTCAAAGTTACAATATAACTTGTAAAACAGTACTGCCAACCTGAAACAATTTTAATACAGGCAGAAATGGCTACATTAACACTAAGCAAATGTACAGCACACATGCCAGAACAAGTAGAGAAAAACAAAGAAACATCACTTTTGCTATTATCAAGTGGTCAAGTTATGAACGGAAATTTGAAAGATTTGCAACAGAACATTCAGCAGACACGCAAGTTTTCATAAGTATCCAAAAAATAAGATATACATTCTTCTTTGCCAAAAGAGTTGAGAAGACATTAGTTTCTGTAGTTAAGGCTCGGCTGGACCTTTGGTATACGAATGGGCGGTTATTTTCAAATTTTCCTCTCCATTCGAAAAACCTCTTCGATATTTCAAAATATGAAAAATTACGTATGCTTAGAATTCCTACTAGAGCATCGACGTGAATTTTCGTGTAGTTTTCTTTCACTGTTGTCTAGATATTATCAATAGTTTACTAGACTTACGTAATCACAAAACTATTGATAATATCTAGACAACAGTGAAAGAAAAATACACAAAAATTCACGTCAATGCTCTAGAAGAAATTCTAAGCATATGTAATTTTTCATATTTTGAAACATCCAAGAGGTTTTTCGAATGGAGAGGAAAACTTGAAAAAATTTGCGCACTCGCATGCCAAAGGTCCAGCTGAGCCTAAGACAGGTTTGGTCAATATTTGAAGACAGTTAAGTTTCAGGGTAAAATAATTTTAATGTCCGTTACATTTCTAAACAAAAAATAAGTATTTTTAGATTCCCGACATTAATAAGTGATTTAGTATCCAAGGCAGTTTCAATTACCTAAATAATGTATTCTAGTAACAGCAAAAGTTTTTGTAAAATGAGATCACTTTAGTTGTAGCCCATCAGTGCTACTTATGTGGACATTTCGATGCACGTGAAGTTTCTTCAGGATGCATTCAAGCCCACAACATAAGATCACATCTCCATATTCCCCATTAATACAGGGTAATACACTGGCCTCAAGTAAAGTCCCCGCATTTATTATGTCCCCATCGGCAACCCTTTCATGAAACTTAACACTGGCAACAATAGCCAAACCTCTCCCGATAAGCACGTGCACTCAGACGTTGTTGCCACCATTTTCTTTACATTTCTTGTAGTTGCAAGGTGCCTATCGTTATTTTTCCACCATAACCTGGTGCGGAGTTGATTTTTTCTTTAACTAGTTGTATTGTGTTATGGTGCTGTTTTGTTGCTTTGTTATAGTGTTGTGCTTTTTGTTTATTACTTAGACTTTGCATAATGCAAGTTATCACTCACGGCTGCTAGTGAAAATCCCAAACTGCATGATATTTCCTTCATAGAGAGCAGAGGTGCCCATCCCCCCAAAAATCATGTCATGCGCCCCCCCAAAAAAATATATGCACCATCAAACCATATCGTAATCCCCACAAAGTATTTAATTACGACAGCGTGTCTACCGAAAGTAACTTTTTCCTTAGCTTTACAGAACACTATACTTGATCTGACCCTCCTCCCTAAACAGGGAGCCCATTACTCAAGACCACTCCTAAAATCGTTCATCATAATCCCTCGAAAATAGTTTGGATGAATGTGTAATACTTGAGGTATATTTGAATGAAATACCATGTTACATTGTCCATAATTTTTGATTGTTCGATTTTCGAAAAAACTTGAAGCTAGCACATTGATTGGTTAAATGTCTTAAAATATGCATATAAATAGTATTTTTGAGTGGGTTTATAAAACTCAATTTCAGTATTTAACACAAATTGTTACCGAACTTAAGATAAAGATAGAATAATTCAACCTAGGCAAACCAAATAATATGCTTCAGCTGTATGGCAAATGCAATGCACCCGTTTTAAATTGAGCAGTACACCAACACTAAGCATTATATTTTAAGAAGTGATATTATTAATGAACATCGAGAATATCGCTTATGTCTTGTAATGCAGCTATAGTATAAAACTTCACATTCACCTCAGTAAAGCACCAAACACTCATTCTCGCAACACATGATTGCGAGTGAAGCGAGCAAGAAAATGTTTACATCCATTTCTTTGCAGGATTTCAAGAATATTAATTTAATGGGGTGTCAATACTTTAAGATCCTGAGATATTTGGTCTTTTCCAGCTTCTCTTTTGGCACGTTTGGGGTCGAAAACGCGTAGATACAATATTGCTAAATACAGTCTCCAAAATTTAATGTTTGAACTCTCTCCCCTACAGAAAGCTCTTGACAATCTAATATTTAATACTTTATCAAGAGCTTCTTATTTCCTCCTTTAAATTTAATACTCAATCCTACCACCAAAATTTCCATGCTAATTTTAGACAACATTTCATACTCCAAAAAAATTAATTCTCAGTCTACACCAGAATTTCCACAACAGTCTAAGACAATAGTAAATACACAAGAATTTGATATCCCCTCAATTTAATGTTCAATACACCTCTAACTACAATACCAGCAATAATGTAAAAACTAGAGTTGGATACTGGCCCCACCCCAGTATTTTTATTTTTTTGAAAATTTTTCCTAGTTTATTCATTTTGACGAAATGGAAATAAATTCACGTTTGACAAATGGGTGCATAATGTTGGACATTACAATATTAACAACTACTGCTTTGAAAACTGGTACAACAACTAAGAAATGGTTAATATCCAACATGCGTGCGGTTGAGTTCAACATACAGAATGCCCGTCATATTGATAATTCTTTTGTATAATATAGAGTTGATAGTGATTGCAAAGAGTGGATATTCATTCTATGAATGTGCAAATTAAGTTCAACAACCATCTAAGACCAAAGTGATTTTTTTTAAATAATTGAGGGTAATGGAGTTAGAAAATCTCATGTGTACATTCAATGATCCCAATTACACAAAATTCTAACTGGCTACCTATGGCATGTCCAGGTATTTGAGACACACATGGTTTAATAGCAGCTTATGACTTAAAATACCTTGCCCTCAACATAGTTTGGTAAACAGATCTAAAATTAGCATGCAAATTACTATAGAACATCTCACCAGATAAACTTAACATGAAAACAAGAAATTTTATCAACAAGAGTAATTCACAGAAGTTACGGAAACAATCTGGTAACATAATTTAATAAAATACATAATTTGAATTAGTCCAACATTTTCCTGTATAGTGGCATCCCGATTTTACGTTCCCGGATTTTACATTTTCCCACATTATACATTCAATCTTGATTGTCCCAACATAGCAACAGGTTATAAAATTTTCCTCTATTTTACATTTTCCCTCATTTTAAGTGACTTGGTCCCCTGAGAAACTCAAAATCGAGGTTCCACTGTATAACCTAGTAAAAAACACAAATTAAAGAAGAAAAATGTATTTTATAATAATGAGTTTATTATATCCAAACATTTAATGAAATACATGCACATTTAAGATGAAGGTTTAACATGTCCTCTAAGATCAAATAAGAAAAAGAAAAACCACATTAAAAATTCAAAAACAGGGTAATCACTGAAGAATGTGTGTACAGATACTATTACCTATGACAAGCTTTATATAATGGTTCAGAATTCATTACACAAAGGAGAAATGCCCCTGAAAAATGTACCCAGCAAACATCAAACCCAATACAAGGCACAGGATATATGTTGAAAACTGTCTCTTGCTACCTGAAGGTCTGCATTATTAATTTTTCTTCTTTTTTTTGTAGTTTTGTTTTTGACCTGGAAGTGCCATTCATGTCTGCTGTACGTAAAGTAACACTGATCTAAAAGACCTATAACAGATGTAACCAATTGTCATTTAATTTCAAAGACAACAATTATGTTGCATACAAAAATATTTCCTGTACATTACAAAAATGATTAAATTCTGAAAGCATGTAAATTTATCGCTATAAAGTAAAACTGTTTCATTCCTGACTTTTTCATCCTACTGTTAGACCGAAATTTCTCTAAAAACATCAATGGCACCCAGATACATGTTAACTTTTTCCAAGGGCATTCATTTACTTGTTTTCTGGAAATGTGGATTTATGATAATTACACAGAACAAAAATTTATAGTTATCATTAGGAAAGAAAAAATATTAAGGCCCAGGAAGAAAATCCTTATTGCTTGCTACACTACCAGGTGAAATTGTACCCACAAATCTGCAACTACTATTTTTTTTTTATTATTTTTATTTTAGTCCCACAGTTGGTATCCTTCGAGTTACTGATGACAGAAAATTTAGTGTAAACCCCAACTGGCTAGGAACACCATCTGTTGGAGAGCTGTGGATGAGATGAGTTAGAAGCCGTGGACCTTCAGCTGATCTGGTTTGGCCAAACCAGTCTTAGTAAGCCACTGGCATATGTTCTCACGCTGGTCACCCTGAAGCTGGAGAACTTCGCCGTATTCTGGGTGGTCAATTACAGTACCATTGCAGGCAAACTCCTGGAAGGAACAGAACATCTTTAATAGCATCAAAATTCTTCCGTTAACTTTCCTTACTACCCTATTCACAGGCCAAAATATATAAACCAGCAATTTTCAGTCTTAGGCCTACATGAACAGCGAAACCTTGAACTTATCTACGAGAAATACTTCAAATGCTCTGTTGGGACCATGAGTAGTCATGGACAATGTAGGAAAAGTGAAAAATCCAGGGTCCTACTGTTGACCTCAAATGGCCTAATTTTAAGTACACACATATGCATAGTGCACACTAGAGTGCTGCAATGAGAGTTTTTTGCTCGACCGACAAATAGTTCACACGGATGACTCTAGATAGCGTTAGGAACTGACAGCTCTTCGATCACCATGACATCACGAGCGAATTTCGCTCGAACAGGCAAAACAATTAGTATATGCTCGAAACCCAGTAGTTCACGTGTAACGGTAATTTTTCTGTAGTATTGGCCCTTCAAACATGGATCGTGAAGTGAAAGACGAAGTGAAATTGAAACTGAAGTGAACATAGTCATCATTTTCATGTTAAAATGTAATTTAGTCCATCTTTACAACACATAGCAATGTATGAAAATAGATGATTATGGCCTGGAACTACCAGGACAGATTTTTACGCATTTATTTGTACGATTATTGTCCCATTAAAAAATATTTGATATTCTATATATTGGAGGGAATTATGCTCGAGCGTGGGTGATTCGATTGAGTATTTTTGAGCTAAAGTGGTCCAATGCAGTACTCTAGTGCACACTAAATTAACATTGCTTAGCTTTAATGTATTATTTGCAGAGTATACTTGTTAGCAATTCTGAGTAACAGTTCATGGAACATTATTGACATCACGTAAACGCATGAATAGTACATTTTGGAAATAGTGAGGATCTTTGTGTTTATATTGTGCATCTTTGTGTTTATATTGTGCGACTTCTAAAATGAGATTTCATTAAAATCAGAAGTGGACAGTTGTGGCAAACTCACTCCCTTCTCTTCATACAAGTGTATGTACAGTAATAACTATGCATCAATTTTTTCAAAGTTAAAATATGAACAACCTATCTAAAAGATTTCAAAACCCCTATATTGTAACAAGCATGTCAGACGTACAAAAATAAGCACTTTTCCCTCACCATTTCTTCCCCATTATGTTAAAACATGCGAGACCACCATTCTGCAAATTCCAAGTGGGTTGCAGCATATTGTTTGATCCTAACCCTGATGGAGGTTAACTTTTGAAGTAAACATCTGATGTAGCAAACTGATTCAACAGAAGATTTAGATTTGAAAGAAAAACAGAATGTTGGGATAAAACACTAAGGCTGTGTGTACACAGGAGATGGTAAATTTGCAGGTAGTTGGTAGATGGTATACACAGGTCAAAAACCATAAAATCCTATACAGACAAGAGTTGCGCTACAGCTTTCGCCTTTTCCTGGTACTAAGCCCAGGCAAAGCCACACACAGATGCTTTATTAACAAGAGTGAATCATGAGATTTTTGGTTCCTATCTTGCAGCCATCATTTACAGGCTTGTACAATGCCACTCAAAAGCATCGATTGATTTATTTTACTTAGTTTTTCTGCCACTTTTGGCTAATCGCAAAGATGAGGAGGATGAATGGTGTTAAGATAGGATGAATGAAAGGACAAACATATGGACGACAACATGCGCCCCCACAGATGATTATACTGGCCATGAGTCCAGATGCCAAAGCCCCATTAGTCTGCAAATTACAGTCCAGGGTGTGTGACTTGGAAGGGAGGTTGGCATTTGGGTATCTACAGAAAGGGTCACCCTTTACACCTCTCATTTGATAGCATACATAAGAAAATGAATGATCCAAATATGTCGACATCCAAAACTAATTTTCAGAAACCAGCAATTGGGTTCCTTTTACAAGCAATGTGTCCATGGACCCTATAGATATACAAGCAGAAGCATTGACCACGAGATCTCCAATCCCTGCCAATTTGCTTTCTATGTGCTTAAAGCCTTAAGGAAGTGGTTAAGAAAAGATTGAATGCTGGCTGTTTGAAGCTACACAACCTCCTCATGCAGTGTTTCTGAAATTCTTACTTGTACAATATGGAAAACTACAAATATAGAAAAGGTACCAAAATAAAAATTTGCAATGGCAATAGACACAATGACAATATGAAAATGACAACGTTAACTAATCAATCGTATTAGTTCATATCACATTAAAATTATAGATCAGTCTGTAAATAGGTGGTTGCATGGCACCACAATTTATAGTTTTTTTACGGAAAGATATAGGACAAGGATACAGTGCTCCATTTACTTTGTCTAATGTGCATTTCTACAGATTAGAAAAAAAGACGACATAAAATGTATGAAAGGAATAGTATGTATTGTTCTATTGAACTGCCTTCTCCTGCAAACAAGTATACTACACTAAATTTGCTGGTTTTGTTAGAATAATTTGAATTAATCTTGTTTTACTGTACAAAAAACCAAATAAGAATATTTACAAGCATAAATCTGGTAACCACTTTGCCAGCATATTTCTGGCTTTGCAAGACATCAGGCAGCTCATCATTTGAGATTGTGTTGCAATAAGGGAGAACTAGGTGGGTTTCTTAGGCCACAAAATTACACTTTTGGCTGTAATAATTTGATACTTGGAAGGTACTGAAGTAATTTTTTGGCCTTGATTTGCTTTATTTTACTTATTTTTTGTGCCACTTTTGACTAATATGATGAAAATGGTGAATGGACACTCACAAACATTCATGTCCAGGCCAGGATTCTTCCTGGGACACCCGGTTTTAGCATTTTGAAGAGAAAATATTAATTTCTAAAGAATGGTGTCATAAAAAAGTAGGTTTTGCAAGTCACTGCATTCATTAAGTTGCCATTGTTTGAACATTGAAAATATTTTATACATACACAGGTTAATTTCAAAACACTAAGGAAATCAAAAACTCATTATGTACTAAGGACTTGTAAATAATAACATCACAAGCAAGTAAAAGAGTAATTACAATGGGAGCATCAAACCAGGCACAGGAAGGAAAAATCTTTATGCACAAAAATGCAATAACCACAAACACTACACTGTATGCATTTGAACATTTCCATAAAAATTAAACTTGTGTAGACAACTAATGTGTATTGTGACATGAGAATTACACAAGTACAGCCTGAAGCATATACTGCATTGGTCAAACTATTGGCCACTTTAAAAATAAACTCATTTCTTTACTGGATGGCCTACTGAGGTACATATTCAATTGCAAAAGGTGTGAATTCATAACAAGTACTGGTTTATGTTGAATGTTTAAATGGTTCCAAGACAAATTTATTATTTATATACTCATGTATTTTACAGGCAACAAAACAAGGAATAATTAAACATCCCTTACATATGGTTAGCATTTTGGAAAAGTCTTATGCAACTAAATTTTTAACACATTCAGGAGGAGTTTATTGAAAGTTTGGATTGGCAAATAACTAGAAGTTATTGCAATTATGAGTTTCTTTATTTGTGGCTAGCTCCTTAAGGCTCAGCTGGACCTTTTGCACCCGAATGAGCGAATTTTTTTAAAAAAATCCTATCCATTTGAAAAACTGCTGTGATATTCCAAAATATGAAAAATTACATCAGCCTAGACGTGAATTTTCGTGTAGTTTGCTTTCACTGTTATCTAGATATTATCAATAGTTTAATAGACTTAGGTGTAATGCATTTCTCCTTGTTTCCTATGGACATCCTGATAGTGTTGCCAAACCTGATGTGCATAAAAGAGCTAAATTTCACAAAGTAATTTTAGGTGTCAAAGGGGATGGGGCACTGCTATTACTGCTAACTTTTAAAGTGATGTCAATTTATTTTTAGTTTTCACTCTAGGTCTGGTGGCACCACCCATCAAAAAAATCCACCAATGACCGTATGAAATCCAAAATAAAGGATTCCTAGATGTTATGTCATCTTCACATCAGCCATGGCTCTTAAAATAAGTAATTGGGGATGTAAGAGGTGGTGGAACGATGCAGCCAATATAACAATATCACTTGCAAAATGTACACTCAAGGCAAAAGTTGGTCTACGTGGGTCAGAGCCAGTGATGGCATCACAGTGGGGCAAACACCAGTTCACAGCAAAATGAGAGCCAGAAAGGCTCATCAGGCTGGAGCTAAACTTTAAAGTGGAGCCTCCATCAGGTATAAAAAAGAAAAGCAGTATTATCAATTTTACTAAAGCAGTTTCTGGAAAATTTCGTTGCGACATTGGTCCTGTGGATACTAATAGTTCGAAATTTTTGGCAAAAAATAACAATAGGCCACTCTTGCAGATATCTCATATGCATCCATATATTTTACATATAAATAACAATTAAATTAAATTTTAGGAAGGAGAGAAATAGCAGTTCAGTCATGAACATTTATACATCCTAAAAAAAGCATGCACACATTAACTGTACTTTGAGCTCAAGACTTAAGCTTTGTTAACATGTTAAATAGTAATATAGTATATTTAGTATAATATGTCTTTCACATTGGCCGTGCGGTCTAAGGAATCAGGCTTTGGACTGTCTATGGGAATAGTGTTGGTTTGAATCGCCTAGAGGAAAGCAGAACAATTTTTCTCCTGATATTTCGGTCCATATGTGGGACTGGTGGCCACCCATCGTGAGGAAATTGGGTGTTACGAATGAGTAGTTACGGAAACCTACAACGATCACTGGGGGTTTGTTGTGCTGACCACACACCACCTTGTAACTGGTTGAATGATCCCTCACCTCTGCTGAGGTGTGCAAGAGTGAGGCTGCCAAGTGTAAGTACTCTCACGGTCTGTTGCACCACGGGTTACTACTATAATATGATCCTCATTCAAATCCTAATTTCCAGACAAAACCTTCATTACAATAGGGCCTTGAATTAGTTTTTGTAAGATATTCCAAGTCATTAGCATAATTTGGTTGCAAATAAATAGGGGCATGCATATTTCGTTGTTGACAAAAAAAACGAAATTTGAAAAAACACATTGTAGTGTTAATTTTTCATGTTTTTGAAAGGTGAGAGATGCATTTTGTGACCATGTTTTGTCACGAAATAATGCGAAATGAACTGCAAAAAGCGAAATTTACTCTTAAACACGAAATTCAGGGTTTATTCACTGACGCGACACTTTCTGAGGTCGGAATTATCCTGAGAGTTATGCAATTCCCGGAAAATTTGTTAATTCTGCTGTTAATATTGGAGAAGCAAAAGTGGACTCCTTTACACAGAAATAAACTTAATACTCTCATAACTACATAAATGTGCTATTAGAAGTGAAATGTTAATTCTGTGGAATAAGTAGTTTTTAAATCAAATTTAGGATTATATTCACAATTTTAAAACCAAAATGTCTTTTTATATACCACTTTTCATCCAATTTTTCACCGCTATAACACAGATATTTGATTTTATTTACCACTTTTGAACCTGAAATTCACCGTTTTTGTACTGAAATTTTGCTTTTTTTATTTACCAAAAATATGTGCCTCTACAAATAAATCATGAACAGCAGAACCCTTTTATTCCCCATTTACACTTCTGCATCATTAATCTTGTTTGGTTTGTCTACTTTGCCCTCATGCATTCACAGGCATGGATGCACACACTTCCACTGCAGAACTTGTTAAATGGAATCATATCAGTTTTATATCTGTCACCCATACCATGCATCAATAAACATTAAAAAATGAATGATTAGTCATATTTAAAGAATTTAATTACACTATATGAAACATTCATTTACATAATTTGAATTCTATATTTTGCACAATCTTCAAAGTGCACACATCAGTATTTTAAAATAGCTAATGAAGCGGTCATTTTTCAAAATTATGAAAGTGTACATTTTCTCTTAAGTCAATTATTGATTTTAGGCACAAAATTTTACTCAATGTCAAACGTAGCATTTTACTTTCGTCGTATGTTCTTAGTTTGGAGAAACCACAGAGAATCAATCACATGTAACCATATCATCTTACTCATGAAGTTTGTATGTTACACAATAGTATTTCTTCAACAAATGCGATTTAATGCTATGAAATGCAACTTAAAGAGTTAAGATATATGTTGACATGTAGTACAGGGGATATCCACCGGAAGAAGTGTTTTGCACAGACACCATAGTTTTAGCACTACAACTTTCAATTTATAGGCCCACAACATGTAGCTACAGAGTTACCATTGTGTCATATAGGAAAGAAATTGAAGGGTGCATAGCAGTAGGATGTAAAATGCAATCAAGGCAATCTTGACCATACATGTCGGAAATCTTTTGAAAAATAAAAAAATATCACTTGAAGGGGGTTGTGTGGCGGGAAGTTTTTTTTTTATTTTTCTCAATTTAGTAAGGAATTGTCAATTTTTTTCTGCCCCGAATGACAGGATTTTAAAAATTTTCTGTTCTGATCTGATACATAATTGTAGGGATCCAAAGATTTATATGGTTTAAGCATCTATCATGTGTAGACACCAATAATTTAATTTAAATTTGTATATACAAATGCAAGAGCTGGCAGTAACAGGATGCAATTCTCGAATAATCCTGTATTTCTTAGTTGCTCATGCAATGGATCTGGAAAACCTTCTAGATATTAAGCAGTTTTACGAGATAAATTTTATCTGATTGCTATTGTATTTGCATTATATGTATGTATTACACATATAATATGTATATCATATCACCATCTGAGACTGGAGAACTTCTCTGTTGAAGGCAAAAAATAACTTACTCTCCAAGGAAATTAACCCTACTCTGTTAAAACAAAAACAACGAACTATGTCGCTGGAAAAAAAGAAAAAAGTCACTGTTCACCAGGTACTGGAGTATATATATAAAAAAACCTAGCTGTTTTTCACTGGAAATATATGCCAAATGAGTTCTTACCTTCTTACAGGCTCGGACAATTCTCTTCAAGTCATACTCAGAAGAGAGTCCTTGCACAGTTGTTAGTGTCTTCCGACCATTCCGCTGCTGGATCCTTATATGGACAAGACCATCTTGGACCGCCTCATCTGTACCCTTAATTGCATCTGCAAAGGGGTCTGAAAAGAGAGAAAATTAGCAATATCCACTTTTCAACACAGAACAGATGCAACATTGGTAAAACTACACCATCAGGTTTCACGCTCATTTTCCAAATAAATTCCTTGTAGTTCTACTAGGTAACACCACCTACCTACGGCTTCTACTTTGCATGTCATTCAAAATAATTTATTTATTCAGCATTATTGAAAATAAAAGAGGTTTTCAGTTTCATATTCCTGACAAGGCATTAAAATAATAACACTACAAGGAGATAAATTCCTTACTAATGCTAAAGCACATATCATTAGCCTGCAAGGATGCAGCCAAGGGTGTACTATGTGGAAGCTAGGTTAACACTTGAGGGCCTTCTAAAAATATGATCCCTTAGCCCCCTCCACTATAAATTCATTTAATTCTGACATCCAGCAATAACACTGACCTAAGTTACACATTTTCTTAAATGAGTTTTTTTTTTCAAGGGACAGGTTTGCAGATATGCTAGACTTTGCAGCCAAATACTCCGCCAACTTTTGCTCAAATCCTTGTCATTGGCTGTTTTTACCTGTGCTTGTAGAGTATCAATTGCAGGCAGACCCTATATTGATTTCAACAAGATACTCTTACATCAACTTAGTGCTCAATAACATGTGAAAGATTGCAGAGATTTTAATGAAATCAAGAATTCTGTTGTAAAATACGAAAACTCTTCGAGACAAGTCTACAGTCTTTTGTATTGTTACGGGTGGGAAAATATAATAGGGTGGAGGGATCCTGTCAACACATTGTCAGATGTTAGCATGGCGCTTACGTGTCGACCTGCTGCAGGACTCTTTTTCATTTGTTTTTGTGGATTGTATTGGTCTTCGTGCTTTTAGTGACTCTTTCAAACACTTATATTGCAATGGTTAATGGACAATACAGACTATGAAAGTGTAGGTGAGAAGCAGTGCTATTTCAGAAGATGCTGTGAAGCAGCCTGACATCATGAAAGCAACAGCTGACAAAGATGACAATCACGATCAAGGAAAGGTTCATGGGGTACAGAAAACTGGACATGAAAAAACATCAGTGTAGAATATTCACATAATGAGCAAATAATAATGAGAACCAAAAAAAGATAAAACAAAATTTGAAAAAATGTTTGTTAGAACCGTGCTAACATGTCTACCATCCGCAGGTTAAGATGGCAAATAGAGAGTAATTTTAAACCCTATTGCTCAAGCTTTCCATAGCTATGAAATAATTTAAAATTTCTCCCTACTCCGGAACAATTAGAACATATTCTTTTTTACTGTTAGTGGTGGTTTTATTCTGTTCCTGGTCAACAGATGTGTTAATATTTAATCACATTTTTTTGTCTAAAAAAATTACTGGCCAAAAAAGCAACTATTACTAATCAATTTAATTGCAGGTATACTCAAAAATAATTTAAACTAAAAAAAAATACCAACCCAAAATGTCCATAGTCAATGTTCTTTCACCTGAACACCAAACATATTTCTATGACTACAAACTTATCATACTAAAAATATCAAGATTATTGCACTTCAACAAAGGGTACATGGTGCCTTCTGGTATTTTTTCAATTCCATGGTATGCAGAACAAAAAAGTACTGATGATCATGTGTTGGAAGTACTTCCGGAAATAATTTTAATGCTAACAGCACTAACAACGGCCCAAGTTCCTTTTGTTTTATTGTGATTTCATCATGATACGAATGCAATTTTTACATGGCTCGATTTTGAAGTATGTCTTAACACATAGTGCGAAGTTTTAGCAATTACTTAAGATTTTGTTCAATATATGCTTTCGTGGTTGGGTTAGGCAGGTTAGGTTTTGGTTCCCTTAACATTAACAAAGTCCCTAAATGCATTATACTAAAGTTCCGATTTACTCCTACATTCATTCCCATGCTTCTACGATATTTACTGTCACTTGTCGATGGAGAATATTTTGTCCATGAGAAGTGCGTAAGGTAATTTTCAAGTTGTTTTTTTCAACAAAAATTACTTTTTCTCGAGTCCGAACAGTGCTCATTACTTTAAGGAAGGTTCAAATTTCGTGACAATGATTTGCATACGATAATTAGTCTTTGTGCTAGGAGAAATCCTAAAACAATCTGAACCGTTACCCTAACAACAACCTACATCATGTAATACATTAGCAGTATCTATGGTGTGCAGAAAAAATAAATGCACACCAATAAAGAGTGTGCAGATTGGTGTGCAAGGCTAGATTGTACATCATGAGCATGTGCTGTTTAAAACCTGGTGAAAACGGCTCAAAAGCTAGATTCACCAGTAAAGCTGGTCACTCCATACCATGGGGAATTCCATGAAAAGCAGTACTTGTCCTAATCTATGTAAGGAACAAAATGAATTAATCGCCAAATTATCAGTGTTTTTAATTGCATTAAGGTATAAATGTTTGTGAATGCATATACTTTGCATACTTCAACAAAAATTATTAGCATCTGTAGTGTGCATGCTTCAGTCAAATGAAGTCAAAATTATGCTACATTTTTACTGTCACAGACTTAACACAATTTCGCTTATGCTTTCCATGCATTCGGGCTACATCATTCTCATTTTTTCATCTATCATCCGGCACCAATTCTTTTCAATCAGTTCATTATGAATATGTTCATCCAATCACACATCTAGAACCTTAAATTGTGTGTGTAAAATCTCACACATAAAGCTTGCAGAGATTGCCAGCAGCTTGTTTACCATTTTGAATTATTGAAGCTCTTATTGTGTAAAACAATAAACAAACATGGTGATGGACAATATGCTTGGTAATACTTATGTATCCTACTTCACATACTTTGCTGTTGTATCAAGATTATGAACCTGGAACTTTTATTGAGAAACAAAAATACAAATATATTTATAGCTGGGAAATTAAAAGACCATAGATATAAATCATACTTCACTTGGTTCTGTACTGATCAGGCTTTGGTAACAGATATAGTGAAAACACATTTCTTCAAAATTTACAAAAGAAAAGATGGGAAAGTACTTAATGTAATTTTCGACATTCATGTATCTCCGTTGCACAATAGCTCGTGCCATTACAGTCTACTATGTGAAACGAATGTTCCATGCGTTTGATTATGTAACCCCCTGTAAGTGTAGCAACCACGCAGTACTCTTACATACAAGATGATGTGTGAGCGGGTTTTCTTTTCAATTTAATTTTCTATGTTTGCCTAACCTAACCTTCCATGAATGGTTTGTGGATCAATTTTAGCTTAAAAAACCGGTACTACTTTACTATACCTGAGACACCTGGGAATCATTTCTTTCGCACTTTTTTACATTGCTAACGTACTTTTCTGCATTCCGGAACACTTATTTAGGTGAAATAATTGAATTTGTTAGGAAAGTAATGTATATTTCTTACATTTATGAGTACTTACTGTTCTTGTTTATTTCCACACACAACATGGCGATAGCTTACCGTTGATCGTTCCTTGAGCCAGAAAAACCATTGACGTTAGCCCAAAAATTCACGATAGCCCCACAAACCATCACGGGGACGAGGTATGCCTACTACGTTAGGTTAGGCCTGTTAGGTTTGGTTCCATTAGCACTCCTTTCGTTCAATTTAGCATATACGGACAATACGAGAGTGCATTGTGCTCTCATGCAGGAAGCAAATGGCAGCAGCAGCAATAGCGCGTCGGAAATAGATTTTCGTACAAAACCACATGCATTCGCATTAAAATGAATCAAAATTACATTCCCGAACATCAACAACGCTACAGAAAATGATTTGCGTAAGTACTTTCTCCTGTAAATTTGAAGAAATCTGTCTCAGGTATAGTAAAGTGTTACCAAAAAACCTTTTGTGAATAGTTTGTGTGGCATTTATTGGTTCATCAGCTTGGAAACACTGCATATCAGCTGACGATAGACAACGAGAGTCTAGATTTGCCTACCGAATTAGCAACGACCAATAAATACTTGTAATGTTAAAAATTACGCTTTTTCTGTGAAAAAAACAATCCCAAGTTGAAAAATGTTTCACTATGCATATAAGGTAAGTACAAATGTATATATTTCGGAAATAAAGGAGTTAACTGTGTTTTCACTATAACTAGTACCATATATATTTATAGCTGGGAAATAAAAGACCATAGATATAGATCATACTTCACTTGGTTCTGTAGTCATCAGGCTGAAAGTCAATGCTCAAGATGGGTTGTTTTAGTAATTAGAAGATATTTATTTCCAGTAACTCTCACCACCAGACTAGCGCAGGTTAATAAATATGGACAGATCAAATAAATTTTCCCATCACACAAGGAGAGTAAGCTGTATTAATATTATTTTGTTTGAAGATAACTGTACTTATCTACCAGTGGACCTATTAAATAAGGTGCAGTGAAGTTAAAAGAGTAGTTATGGCATTTTCAACATGGTTCCTTATATACTACAGAAAAGTTACCTCAAGTAAATTACCTGGTGTGTTTCATCAAAATATCCATCAGAAAGCTAATTTCACTTCCAATTAGTTTCTCATTTATCTCCCAATCTTACTAGCAAACAGCATAGCCGTACAACACTACTAAAACTTGCTGAACCTCATTAGGAGTGGGAGACATTATTTTAAACGTCTTTAATGATTCATTCAATTTCCGCCCTTAGCAAATTCAGTGAGAATCTACTCTTACTTACTTTAGCAAGTTAAAATCCAAAAAAAAGTCTAATAATTTGCATTATACGGAAACAAAGAACGCGTTACAACAGAATCAGCCCAACCCAAAATATTGAAAAACTGGTAGCCTAAGCTAGTTACATTTCTCTCCACGTAGAAAAATACAAGACTTTCCTCATTTTAAACGAGTGCTCTACAAAACTGATTTGAATTTAGTTTCAACTTTTCGTAAGGTAAGAACTAATTCTCATGCGCCAAAGAAATCTACTTTCACGAGTGAAGACCTACGCCAAGAAAACTATTCGAAATAAAAACAAAATTTGCAACGTAGATACAAAATTAAATTTGTTTAAAACAATGTAAATATTACATTTTCAATAGGCACCCACATCAACAGCATAATCTTTATCCCTGTATATGTTGCACTTATTTGTAAGAAGCACTTTCGCCATTTTGAGCAAAACATGACACAACATCTGCAATTTTCTTCACTAATTATAGTACACTTACCGAATGTGTTGAGATTCTGGATGGACATACGACAAAGAAAATATTTCACCCTTCCCTGTACACCTGCAAGCTGCACTGCACGCAACAAAAAGTTTAAGATGTTTTCAGATACTCCCTTTCACAATTTACCCTCAAAACTTCCTAGACCTTTATGACAAGAGGAAACCCGGATGGAAGTGGTTTGGTTGCTACGTCATCGATGTGACGTAAAACCCGTTTCGTCTCGCAATTCGCGCATGTTCATTGGGTGTTCATTGGTTTCTACGTTAGCGAAAATTCCATGAAAGTTACTCACTCCTACCTTGAAATAAATTTACTTGCAGTAAACCAGCGAACTGCATATGATGACGCATAACAAAATTCAGTAAATATTTTCTAAATAATATTGCATCCAATATCAACCTATAACCTCAAGAGTATGTATCTTGTATGCATGCTACATAATTATTTACATAATACATACATTTTTGTGAGCGTGTGTGTGTTCACATACGTGAATATAAGTACATCACGGGCGTATTTAGAGGGGAGTCCAGATGGTTCGGACTCGCCCCCAAAAGACTTGTAATTTATTAAATAATCAAAATATACTTGTTTCGCATTGTACATAAACGAGGGTTCTTTATTTCCGCCGAATGTACACGATGGCAGGGGTCCCGGGTTCGATTCCTGGCCTGGGCATGGGCGTTCTCTGTGAGTGTTGTGTCCCTTCATCAATTTCACCACTTATCCTCATTCTCGTTAACTAAATGTGGTAGAAAAGTGACGCTAAATAACAAAAATCGAATCAAACGAAGGCAAGGGTTACATACATTTGAAGCACACGGCTTTGAATTGACAATACCTAAGAATATTTGTGCACACTACTACTACTAATATAATATTAATCAGAAACTTTCCTTTTCATCAACTGGACAAAATATCCATTTTTGTTATTCACTTAATATTCCCTTTTAAAAATGTTTTGACATCAGTTTCCTTGCCAGGGAAGTTGTTTTTATACAAATTTCAGCGACCTTAACTACTTGTAAAGCTAGATAATGAAAATAGCGCAGGTATATATATTTTGTACGTATTATACCAACGAGGAAAATTTCCATTCGCACACACTGATTGTGCGTACCAGCATTCCAAAGTAGTTACATTTTGAAATGAATAACTGTAACTGAGTCTTTTTTTTTTGTTCGAGTAACTAGTAATGAAATTTATACTTAATATTACACAGTGGCGGTGATTGGGTTCCAAACCCGGGGGGCAAGATACCAAAACTGTGGGGCAATGAGAGTATATTTCCCATTGTAGATAAGGTTTAGCATAGTGCGAGGGTAAAAGTGGCGAAAAGTGGGGGGCAACTGCCCCTACCTCGTCCACCCTGATCGCCGACACTGACATTACTGTTACTTTACGCATGGAATAAAATTTTCTTCATCTAGATTTGTGGAGTATGTTGAATAAGCTGTTGTCCTCTACTTATTGACAATTTTAGTTCAATTCACTGATCAATTGATTAATTTGATTTATTTTACTTCACTTTTCTTCCACTTTTGACTAATCGCGAAGAGTGATGATACGATGAAACTGATGAAGGGACACTCGCAAAGAACACAAATGCCCAGGCCGGGATTCAAACCCGGGATCCATTGCACCGTAGTTAGCAGTGCGAACCACTCTGCCACGGAGAATGGCTTATTTTCATTCAAGATCACCACAGTGTGGAAAACAGACGGAATGAAATTGGTGATGGACAATTTGCCTGTTATTACTTTTGTTGTTGTGTGTACAACGTCTTGGTTGCACAGTAATTAAAAAAATATATTTAATCTTTATAAATAATAAATAATCTAACTTCAATTTCAAGTACACAGGCTTACTTTTAATTGTATTGTTTTCTATATGCTTTATATATTTTTATACATACAGTGGACTCTCTTTAATTTGAACATGCGTAATTCGAATTACTAGGCAATTCGAAAAGAAGTGGAAACCATCTTTAATGGATGTTTTTGTTAATTCGTTATTTGGATAATTCGAACGTTCCTCGTGTTCCCTTGAAAATTAATGTTATTTTTGTCATCAGTGGAAAAAAAATCGACTTGTAGCCGCGGTAGCTCAGTCATTAGGGCGTATGACTAACATGCGAGAGATCCGGGTTCGATCCCGGCGGGGAGAACAGGGATTTTTCCCACCTGTTCAAGCTGCTCCGGCGCCCACCGGAAGAAACTCTGGGGGGAGGGGGTAAATAAGGCCCGGGGCGTGGTGCTGATCACATCACCCCCACCTTCGGCTGTGATCAAGAAAGTATGAGGCCGTAACTCCACAACCCCTATACGCCTTCATGGCGTGGTGCAAAGCACAGGGGAGCACTTTACTTTAGTTTTACTTTACTGGTAATTCATGCGTAGTAGCTACTTATTACACGAGTTATATCTTAACTAGAGAAAAATAACTTAGTTACTTTCAAAAAGCAACACTGGTGCCTTTCCCAGTATGTGACTAAAAAAAACTCTTGCTTTCTTGCGAATTCCTACAAAGAGTCCTTGTCACACAGCCGAACGAGCACTACAGCAATAAAGATATTGTGAACATAATTTCCGAAGTCTGACCCAAATCTCGCTGGGAAATGACCTACTTGTGCGCCGTGCGCGAAAATCTTCGTGCAAGGGCTCTCCAATACGTCTGACGCAATTAAAACAATACGGGGAAAAGACAAAGGAATGAGCTTTGAATGGGATTTACCAACGTGCCTTTGCAGTAAGTAAAGGAAATGAATTAGCATTAGTACGTGTACATAACCAAGGAATCACTTTAACCATGTAAACTGTAGTGAAAGATCAAATGATAAATTCATACTATCGTTTTTATTTCTTTTCCTTGTCCTTCATTTCATTTTTGCATTGAACAAGAAACAGTAAGATTCTTATTTACAATATGAAATTAATGCAGACATTTTTGAATACGATTTTTTATATTATAGTAAAATGTTATAATGTTATTGAAACCATGGTGCCAAATCCTTAGGGTGGGTGGGGGGATCTCCCCTACCAACAATCTTGTCCTAAAAATTCCCCCCACAAAAAAATTCCCCCAACAAGTGTCCCCCTGAGGAACCCCCTAGACACATACATAGTACTGTGGTTGTAAGTGTTGTATGCTTTCTCTCTCTTTTTCAAGATATATCATTAAAGATCTACACCATTAACAATACAAGTAAAACAAGAATGACAGACAAATATAACTACGAAATTTAATTTAGTTATATTAATAGAAAGTTAAAACTTAACAAAAACTTAGATAATAAAATTATTCTAACTATTTTGTAATTTATTGTCATCTTTAACCTGTTAGTAAAGGAATTAGTTTGCTACTTTACAAATGTATGATATATATACAGATGGGGGACAAAATAATACGAACACCTGTGAAAAAGTATGCCACATTTCACACCGGCAGTACAGGAGCACCACCTGGTACTGAAGTCTGCCACCTAGTGGCTGTGAAAGGGAAGGTATTAGTTTGCCAACAGCAGTCATTGGTGGTGCATTCGTCTATCATACGCTCTCAAGAGACACTGCAATGTCAGACCTGACAGAGTTCCAAAGAGGCATGATTGTTGGAGCACGTTCAGCTGGAGCCACGGTGACTGAAACCTCAAAGCTTGTTGGGTGTGCAAGGAGCACAGTATCAGCCGTTATGACAGCGTACACAACACAAGGTAAGATGGCATCTTCAAAGCACAACAGTGGACGAAAGACAAAGCTTGCTGCTCGGGATAGGAGGGTGTTGAAGCGCATAGTGGCCCGAAAGCGTAAGCAATCGTTATCCGAGATAACATCTGAAATGAACAGGCATCTCCAGGACCCCATTTCAACCAAAACTGTCAAAAGGGAACTCCATGCTGCAAACATTCATGGCCGAGTGGCAATTCGTAAGCCATTGGTGACATCACGTAATGCTGTCAAGCGACGCCAATGGTGCAGAGCTCACAGAAGTTGGTGTCCACAGCAGTGGCAACGAGTCATCTGGTCTGATGAATCAACATTCACGTTATTTCAGACCACGGGGCGCGTTTATGTGTGGAGAACGCCTCGAGATGCATTTCATCCTGACGGCCTCTTGCCGACTGTGAAGCATGGAGGTGGGTCCATTATGGTATGGGGCGCGATATCTTGGCATGGTGTGGGACCACTTGTTTTTCTGCATGGGAAGATCAATGCCAGTCACTATCGCAACATTCTGGGGGATCATCTCCATCCTTTTGTCCAGACTTTATTTCCTGGGGACCGACGCTTTTTCAAGACGACAACGCTCCTATCCACACTGCTGGGTCTGTCCAAACATGGTTTGAAGAACATGACGATGAAGTAGGACATCTTGAATGGCCCCCACAGTCTCCTGACCTGAACATTATAGAACATTTGTGGGGATATTTGGAGTCCATCCAAACTTCGTGCTCGAAGTCCGCCTCCAGCCTCACTTTCGGAATTCTAGACTGCTCTGGAGGAAGAATGGCTCCATATTCCCTTAAACATTGTGCATGACCTCTATGCGTCCATCCCACGTCGCATACAAAGTGTACTTCAGTCACAGGGTGGTCCAACCCCCTATTAATAAAGATTTTCTCTACATTCACAGGTGTTCGTATTATTTTGTCCCCATCTGTATATATATATATATATATATATATATATATATATATATATATATACATATATATATATCAGTGGCGTAGCATGAGCATTTCTGGTGGGAACGCCAAGTCCAAAGGAAGGTTATGCTCTATCTTGCCTAATAGTTTACTTATGGGATTAGTCGATATAAGTATTATCTTCTTGAAGGTACAATTTCATATTGTTTTGTTGCCTGAAGTCGGCTTCCGATAAAACATGATCCATGAATATTTAAAAGCTAGAAATTGAGATGCCTCACTATGCAACAAAGGTTTGGAAGACTTGTGTTTCATAGCTTCTAATTTGGTTGTTGAAGTCAGAACACCTTACGCCATTCGGAGTCTTTTGCCCAAAACATAGTACAGTGTAGCAAAACAATATTTTGTTTCCCTCCGCACACTCAACTAACCAAGGAAATCTTTCGGCATGACGCAAGTCATTAAAAAACCTACCAGAATCATAAGCGCTTCTAAAACAATAGTAGACGAACGCATTTCACTTTTCTGCAACTTTTGGTTAATCGCGAAAATGAATATTATAAGTGATGATATTGATGAAGTTGAAGGGACACTCAGAAAGAATACCCATGCTAACCATAGAGGTCGGCGGATGATCCACCTATCGTACACTCTACTGACACAACAGTGCCGATTAGTAATTCAGACTACTGCCTGACATACATCACGATGCGACATAAAGTCTGATAAACATTTTAAAATAAGTTCGTCCAGAGATAATTCGATGTTAAGAGATTTGCAAGAGAACTGCAGAACCAGAACCACAGACAAGTGTCTGTCAGAACTAGAAATAAACCATTCCTTAGAAATCAGTGATTCTGCTTACATTAACTTCATTCTTCCAGTGGATGGAGAATAGTGTTACTGTTATATCTTTATTTTACACTTCGTTTTCTTTATGCAAATAATACCATTAATATAAATTATATTTATATTAATTTAATAAACTATTAGTATTATTATTACAAGCGAGACACTTTGAAATATGTTGTATGATACGTGGTTGGCCCGATAGATACACCTTACACTGTATTAACGTTAATACACTTATCACTTACAAAGGCATCACTTGTTCTCGTTAATTAAATACAACTTGCTTTGCATTATCTTAATGACGAGCGCAGCAAAACATAACGACACTAGCAAAGGCGTAGAAAGTTGTAGTCGAAAAAGAGAGCTTGAACACGTGAAACAATCACTGTTAACTATCGCGTAATAATTTACAAGGTGTTAGCATGTGGGTCAGCGGACAGATTTGTCGAGTTAATCACTAAAATTATGTCACCTGTCTCCCTCTCTATCTCATGACTAGTGTTGCCCACGGGACGAGACGGGACAGGCTTTTAAAAATTCGAGACGAGACGAGATTGACCATGTGTCATAAGACAAACGAATATTTTCGAGACGAGACAGCATTTCCTCGAGACTCCACGAGTCGAGACAGGTCAAAGTCTCGTCTCGTGGGCAACACTACTCCTGACGAGCTGAAAAGTGTAACTGAATATCCATTGAAGCAGTGGCGGCGATTAGCTGTCACGGTATCTAGTGACATGTAAACGCAGTTCGATATAAATTATTTTTTGTTTATTGATTCATTTTATGCACAAACATGAAAGTGTGAGGTTTGATTTATTTTGTGAATAAACTTGTATCCGAGCCAGACGTCGGAAGCTGGGGACGGGTTTTTCTTGAGTGACAGCCGCCGCTTAGAACATGACATATTTGCACCAACACGGAGATAAGGAAAGATTATTTTCGCCGCTACCGGGCTCGAGTCGCAGCAGGCGTTCGAACCCATGTTCACGGATGACCAGGAAGACCAGCTGGAGCTCAAGCCTGCAAGGATCCAGGACGCGTCGCTGACCGCGTTTCAAGACAATGGAGAGAGGTCATTTCCATCCCTCTGAAACAGAAGCCAAGCCACTTGAGCGTCATTTTCAACGGAAGAATTCGAATCTCTTATATATATGCGGTGCTACCATCCCAGACACAGTTTTACCCGGATTTCACAGAGAGAGCATCTCCGCGCTACACTCTCGCGTGATCATTGTTTTGTGTCCGTGGACTTTGTTTCCTTACGTACCGTGAGCGAATCGCAGATAGAGAGGTACCAGTGTGCGCCTTATTTTGGTGAAGATTACGCGGTGATTTGTTTTTTTTTTGCCAAGCGTTAACTACATAATCATGGGCGGCTAAAGGAGATTGAGAAGGGAGTCTGTCGACTTCCCTGACCCCGCAACGATGCATCGCCATCTTCCGATGAAGCCAGTCAGCCAACGCCAAGGACGACATCAAAGCCAAACACTGCCCAAAGCCCGAAGGACGTCTTCAGAACGACGCCGATCGAAGCCCGCCACCAGAGAGAGAGATTGAAGGACGACTCCAGAACGACGCCGATCGAAGCCAGAGGGAGAGATTGAAGGACGACTCCAGAACGACGCTTCCAGAACGACGCCGAATCGAAGCCCGCCACCAGAGAGATTCCGAACCGACGCGTGACCACGTACACCCGACGCTAGTGACAAGAGGAACGCCCGAAGTTCTGAGGAGGTGCAAGTACACCATATCGTCGCAATTATTCTTCGTCGCGATCGACCTCGGAGGACAATTTCGCCACAAAGGAACCGTGTGCAAGTCCCGCGTCCAGGAGAGATGAAGGACCACGCCATGTAGCAGAGTCTGGTACAGTATACTTCAGAGGGTCACATGTACATGTAAACGTGCGCCGTTAGTATCAACACCGTACAGTTAACGCCGACGTCTCACTTATTTGCAAAGTTACTCAGGAAAACCCAAACCTAACTTCCGCGTCTAAAAATTGTTTTGGTATTGTTATAAAAAAGGGTAATTTCATGTTCAGATGTTCAAATTTAATTGTCTGCATTCAGGGTTAGAAGCTCCATTTCAGTTCTTTAATATTTAGTATAAATTGTCAAATTGTGCTCCATTTCTTGTGTAACCGACCGCCCCGTCGCGCCATTTAATTTGTCAATAGTTGACTGATGAGTCCTTTTTAATTGTGGAAGGCGTAAATTTTATTGCAAGGTCGTGTGCGTGAAATAGTATTATTTGTTGCATAGTGGTTTTTAAGGTAATTTTTGCTCGCGCCGACGATTGATTAGTGTATTCCGGCAGCTGGAGCCAATTAAGTTTTTGCATCACTATGTAATTGTGTAGTTGTTCTCATTGGACGAGAGAGGCTTGTGTGTAATACCCCCGTCCGAGAAACTTGTATAAAGTCGTGCTTACGACTGGGTGCAAACGTTCAGTCGAACGAAAGATTTAACCACGCCGACCCAATTGTCTTAGTTAACCGCTTTCCGAGGGCTGGCACTCAAGTTAATTTAAAAGAGCACAGGAGCTGGCAGACAAATGCCCTAAATTTAAATAAAGGTTTAAAAATTAAAAGGAATGATATGTTAATGAGATCCATGATTTGTATCCATACTTCACATGTAAAAATACCTCATGTGTGTGAAAGAGAGATAGAGTGAATGTTGTGAGAGTGAGGAGGCTTTGTAAACAGTTGTTGATTGCAATATTTTTTTGTTGTTACAATATATATTCACTTTTTTACCGTTCGTCAGTGTTGTTATTTGACGTTTTTCAGGTACCGGATATTATGCTATTAGTGTGTTATGAATGTTCGAATCTACATATCAAAGGTAAACAAAACAGTGTAACTTTTCAAGGTATTAATCTCCGCCTCGCAATAGTATGACAATAAACGACCGTCTCAGTACCGAACTTGAAAACCTGGACCGAGAGTCACGACCGGTCTCCCGTACACATAACGACGTTTGGCCCCGTGCCGGGGTATGATTGACACGTCATTTCGGGGACCGTGAGTGCACTCGTTACATTTGGCGCCGCGAACATGGGACGGCAACTTTTGTCATTCCTTTCCAAGAAAACCAGGTTGCGAGAGCGGTAGAAATTTCATTGTTGTATACGTCATGCATAAAATTCTTGTGTTAGGTTCCTGATGATTTGTGTGTTTTTCGTTTTGTATTTCGAGGTTTATTTTCATGAATCAGGGAAAAATGCGCCCGGGAAAAATGCGCTCTCGCAATAAAAGTGGGAAAAATGCGCCCTCCCAAGAGTAACCACATTAGAAAGTGGGAAAAATGCGCCCAGCACACATGACCAGTCAGCAGGAGAGAAACTGACAGCGTTTCTTGACTACTTTGTGCAACAATGGCTGCAAAATCCAAATCTACCAGTTGATGTGTGGCACTGTGGAGATGCAAAGCACCGCACGAACAATGCTGTCGAAGGGTGGAACAATAAGCTGCAGGAGAAAGTTCGACTTCATCCCAACTTCTACACCCTTCTGAAGACGCTGAAGCAGGAAGCGGAATACAGCGGATACATATATGACAGGGCTAGCATCGGTTTGGAAGGAACGAAGAGGTAACGAACGTACATAAAACTGGATGAACTGATTAGCAAAATTTTACATACTTACAAAACAAGCACACCCAAGGACCTTACCAAGTGCCTGAGAAGTCTGGCGTACACCCAAAAAATGGAGTAAATGATCGTCAACGAAGGTCACAAGAAATGGAAATACAAATGTAAATAAAAACTTTAATGAAATAAAATAAAAATTATAACATATTAAAAAAAAATTACAAAAGTAAAATTTTTAAAAAATTATGACAACGGACATCAATCATCTCCAGCTTCTAAACACGCCAGAAAAATGAATATTTTTACTGTACTTTAAAAACAAAATGATCTTTCCTGACAGTCCCAAGTCTGTGTTAAGTGTGAGGGGAAGCTGCGTAAAGGTTGCTTTAATCAACATATTATAATATTGGTGAAGGTTGTGTGTGCTGGGCGCATTTTTCCCACTTTTCATTGTGGTTACTCTTGAGAGGGCGCATTTTTCCCACTTTTATTGCGAGAGCGCAATTTTCCCGGGCGCATTTTTCCCGACACCATTTTCATGTATTTGTCGTAGGTTCACGTGTAAGGACACGTTATTCGGCGTAATTGGTAACAATAGGGCAGATATTTTTTCGGCGAAAGCAGGAAGGGCAGCTGCATAGGGCATTTTTTATGTACTTTTTGTGTACTATTTTTGGTTATTGGCGTAATTTATGGCATCAGGCTGAGTTGCGGGATAAGGGATTCCCGACGGACCTCCTTTTTCTTTTTATGTATCGATTTGTAATTCACATTTTGTGTGAGCTCGCGTAAGTTTGCGTTACTGTTCCAAAGTGCGACAGAAAATCGAGCAGATATTTTGCGAAAGGCCTTCATGAGATTAAGAAATCGTCGTATAGACTGTTTGAACAAGAGTGACGTCATGATGGTTTGCGAGGCTTGTGGAAAGGAATTTGCTGATTTCGAAATCAACAGCGAGGGGGCCAGACCGGTTTGTCTTCAGTGCAAGGGCCCGTTGGAAACGGAAAGGGAGATACCAAGTGCCCAAGGGGGTACATCGTCACGTGCGGACAGCGACCACAGCAAGGAAGAAGATGACGTAGGAAGTGGCAGTGGTGCCAACCAATTCCAGCTGGTTCTCCAGATGCTCCAGGGAATGCAGACCAACATGCAAGGAATGGAAACCAGGATGCAAGCCAACATGCAAGGAATGCAGACCGAGATGCAAGCCAACATCCAGGGATTGCAGGCTGAGGTGCAAGGGATGCAGACTGACGTGCGAGGAATGGAAGAACGCCTACAAGGGACGGTTCGCGCCTCCGGAGAAGAAGTGACGCAACGGCTCCTTCAGACGATCCAAGAATCCGAGGCTCGAATCGAATCCAGGATCGCCAGGACCGACGCTCGCATCGATGAACAGGAAGCCAAGGTGGCAACACTGGCGCAGAGCGTGCGTGAACAGGAAGGAGCTTTGCAACACATCGGCCAGCAGTGTGCACAGCTGGAGACGGCCTGCAATCGGAGCAACGATGCCCTCGAGCGACAAGTGCGGCGAGCAGCGAGCATAGCGGAAGGGAATTCCGACAAGATAAAGGAAATCGAGGATAAACTGCAACAATTGAACGTAGCTGACGTCCCGGGATCATCGCGAGAGCCGGCAGCTATGACGTCACCACAGCCAGCTGCGGTCCCCTCGTCTTCAAGGCGCGCGAGTGACGCAAGACCGACTACGCTTGTCAACGGGGGAAGCGAAGTGGAACCTGGACTACATCTTCCATCGCCGCGACCGTTCGAAGCCCAAACTTCAAACCGGGAAGATATACGGTCCGAACCAGCACCGACGAGAAGGGCTCTGTTCCCGCCGGAATATAAGAAACATTTCAAGAAGTTCTCCGGGGCCGACAGGATTTTGCCGTCTGCCTTCATCGAGGAATTCGAAGCAACAGCGCGGGAGTTAGGACTTGCGGATGGGGAGCGATTACTCGTGCTGAAAGGCCTAATGCAAGATCGGGCAAAGAACTGGCTGGATCGGAATGAAAGACGCTTTCATTCATACTCGGCGTTTAGGGAAGCGTTCCTGACACATTTTCAGCGCCCTATGCAAGTAGAAAGGATGCTCATCCAGCTGAGGAACGAGAGGTACGACAGGAACGGGGGACTTACTTTTTCGCAATATTTCTGGCGTAAGTTCAATGAGTTTCAAGCTCTCCAGCCACAGATGACCACGTCGGAGATAATTGCGGCCCTAATTTATCATTACCCGCAAGAGATAAGACGGCATCTCAACGGGGCGTGCGTTTTCGATGCAGAGGCCATGTCGCTCACGCTCGAGAACCTAAACCAGTGCGAAGTGGAACGCGAGAGGATGCGGAGTGACAGATGGAACAAAAGGAGACGACCAGAGGATGAAGGAAACCGGGGAAACAAGCACCCACGCGTCCATTTCGTCCAGAGGAGGTACGATGGGCAGCAACGCGCTCCAGGAGCCGAAGTTCGCCAGTTTCGAGATGATCCGCCTTCGCCACGACAGAGACGCCAGTATCGGGGACGGAGACGTCGAGGTGGTCAAACTCGTAGGTCGCCGGGTCACCATGGCAACAGCGGCGACAGCAACTTTTACAACGGTCGAGTGAACAATGGTTATTATCAACGTCACCCCGACAGTAGACCGGAGAGCCCGCGTTCTGACAATGGGCACACAAGGCTCAGCCCGCCGAGGGTTCAAAGGAGCCCGACGCGAAACGCGAACGGGCCGAATCCCAGCAACACATCTCCACAGCCGGGGCGTCAGGTCGTCAGCGCCGAAGGGAGGAATGGGATGGCGAAACATGGTTAAGCGACATCGCGCCATTTTAGAAGTATAAAATAACATTGCGCCATACCCAGAGTGTGTAATATGTATATTTATTATGTAAATTGGAGGTATCATTTATATCATGTGTTTTGTGTTATCGAACTGCTTTATTTTTCTTGTACAGGGTGTTAAAAAATTTGTAGTCAAAATTTCATGCCCCTGAGTAGTAAAAAATTGCATTCGCCTACAGAATTTTTTGATCGGAAGGAGGGCGAGATGTCACGGTATCTAGTGACATGTAAACGCAGTTCGATATAAATTATTTTTTGTTTATTGATTCATTTTATGCACAAACATGAAAGTGTGAGGTTTGATTTATTTTGTGAATAAACTTGTATCCGAGCCAGACGTCGGAAGCTGGGGACGGGTTTTTCTTGAGTGACAGCCGCCGCTTAGAACATGACATATTTGCACCAACACGGAGATAAGGAAAGATTATTTTCGCCGCTACCGGGCTCGAGTCGCAGCAGGCGTTCGAACCCATGTTCACGGATGACCAGGAAGACCAGCTGGAGCTCAAGCCTGCAAGGATCCAGGACGCGTCGCTGACCGCGTTTCAAGACAATGGAGAGAGGTCATTTCCATCCCTCTGAAACAGAAGCCAAGCCACTTGAGCGTCATTTTCAACGGAAGAATTCGAATCTCTTATATATATGCGGTGCTACCATCCCAGACACAGTTTTACCCGGATTTCACAGAGAGAGCATCTCCGCGCTACACTCTCGCGTGATCATTGTTTTGTGTCCGTGGACTTTGTTTCCTTACGTACCGTGAGCGAATCGCAGATAGAGAGGTACCAGTGTGCGCCTTATTTTGGTGAAGATTACGCGGTGATTTGTTTTTTTTTTGCCAAGCGTTAACTACATAATCATGGGCGGCTAAAGGAGATTGAGAAGGGAGTCTGTCGACTTCCCTGACCCCGCAACGATGCATCGCCATCTTCCGATGAAGCCAGTCAGCCAACGCCAAGGACGACATCAAAGCCAAACACTGCCCAAAGCCCGAAGGACGTCTTCAGAACGACGCCGATCGAAGCCCGCCACCAGAGAGAGAGATTGAAGGACGACTCCAGAACGACGCCGATCGAAGCCAGAGGGAGAGATTGAAGGACGACTCCAGAACGACGCTTCCAGAACGACGCCGAATCGAAGCCCGCCACCAGAGAGATTCCGAACCGACGCGTGACCACGTACACCCGACGCTAGTGACAAGAGGAACGCCCGAAGTTCTGAGGAGGTGCAAGTACACCATATCGTCGCAATTATTCTTCGTCGCGATCGACCTCGGAGGACAATTTCGCCACAAAGGAACCGTGTGCAAGTCCCGCGTCCAGGAGAGATGAAGGACCACGCCATGTAGCAGAGTCTGGTACAGTATACTTCAGAGGGTCACATGTACATGTAAACGTGCGCCGTTAGTATCAACACCGTACAGTTAACGCCGACGTCTCACTTATTTGCAAAGTTACTCAGGAAAACCCAAACCTAACTTCCGCGTCTAAAAATTGTTTTGGTATTGTTATAAAAAAGGGTAATTTCATGTTCAGATGTTCAAATTTAATTGTCTGCATTCAGGGTTAGAAGCTCCATTTCAGTTCTTTAATATTTAGTATAAATTGTCAAATTGTGCTCCATTTCTTGTGTAACCGACCGCCCCGTCGCGCCATTTAATTTGTCAATAGTTGACTGATGAGTCCTTTTTAATTGTGGAAGGCGTAAATTTTATTGCAAGGTCGTGTGCGTGAAATAGTATTATTTGTTGCATAGTGGTTTTTAAGGTAATTTTTGCTCGCGCCGACGATTGATTAGTGTATTCCGGCAGCTGGAGCCAATTAAGTTTTTGCATCACTATGTAATTGTGTAGTTGTTCTCATTGGACGAGAGAGGCTTGTGTGTAATACCCCCGTCCGAGAAACTTGTATAAAGTCGTGCTTACGACTGGGTGCAAACGTTCAGTCGAACGAAAGATTTAACCACGCCGACCCAATTGTCTTAGTTAACCGCTTTCCGAGGGCTGGCATTCAAGTTAATTTAAAAGAGCACAGGAGCTGGCAGACAAATGCCCTAAATTTAAATAAAGGTTTAAAAATTAAAAGGAATGATATGTTAATGAGATCCATGATTTGTATCCATACTTCACATGTAAAAATACCTCATGTGTGTGAAAGAGAGATAGAGTGAATGTTGTGAGAGTGAGGAGGCTTTGTAAACAGTTGTTGATTGCAATATTTTTTTGTTGTTACAATATATATTCACTTTTTTACCGTTCGTCAGTGTTGTTATTTGACGTTTTTCAGGTACCGGATATTATGCTATTAGTGTGTTATGAATGTTCGAATCTGCATATCAAAGGTAAACAAAACAGTGTAACTTTTCAAGGTATTAATCTCCGCCTCGCAATAGTATGACAATAAACGACCGTCTCAGTACCGAACTTGAAAACCTGGACCGAGAGTCACAACCGGTCTCCCGTACACATAACGACGTTTGGCCCCGTGCCGGGGTATGATTGACACGTCATTTCGGGGACCGTGAGTGCACTCGTTACATAGCGGGGGCGAGGGGGGCAGTTCCCCCACCCCCACTTTTCGCCACTTTTGCCCCATCCCAGCACTATGCTAAACCTTATCTACAAAGGGAAATATACCGTCTTTGCCCCCCCGGTTTTGGAACCCAATCGCCGCTACTGCATCGAAGCAAAATGCTTGTTGTTTAATCCTTTTAGAGATAAAATTTGGATTTATAACCAGATTTAAAAACACCTGCTTAATAAAACTATAGAGCTACGCTAGGAACATGCATGTTTATCTACAGGAGACAACATAAAATTATATATGTAAACAAACATAGTGCGAATTAAGGGGGAGGGTGTGTGTGTGAGGGATTCCCCCTCCCCCGATTAGACCCATGCATACCTGACAATAATAGTAGCTAAGATTTCACCCCCACTAGGGTTAATTCCCACAACAATATAATAGTTACAGAACTATTTCCCAAAGGTAAACCTATTCATAACGTAACATTTCGTACTTTCAAACTTTACACTGACAGTGTACACACAAACTCATTGACTGTACGGTCGTAAAACACATGAATTTAATGTGAAAACGTCTCGTTTCGTTATAACGCATTAAACGCTTGCACAAGAACTGATTTCAGGTTTTATATACACACGAGAATCATGCCTAGGCACATTCTTATCTGTTGGCGAACACTGGCTCATAAAATTTCGTGACGCTTAGAATCAAATTATTTGTCTGCAGTTGGATACGCCTCTGAAAATCATGTGGCATCATATTTACAAATATAAAATGCTTGAAGAAATTATATACACAGAAAGAGAGGGAGATAGAAATCTTAAAATGAGGGAGAGAGGGAGAGAAAGGAAGGCAGAGAGAGAGAGAGATAGAAAAAGATAGGGAGAGCAAAGGAAAAAACGAGACAGAAATGGGAGAGAAAATGCAACATAAGAAATGAACAGTAAGAAAGAGCGAAAGGAAAACAGATTCCAGATCTGAGAAAAGAAGGAGAGCGAGAAGCTATAAAGAAAAACAGAAAGAGAAAATAGGATGCAAATTAAAGAAAGCAGGCAAGAGCAGGTGGGCAATTTTCCTTACTCGGGGGGCTGAGATCAGATGACACCTTGGACTGTCCGTGGAAAGGCTGTGCTTGTAGAAACTCCCCGTTGCATCCGACTCGGAGAGAAGAGAGAGAGAGAGAGGATTTTATTCGGTCGATTCTCTATCCATGCGGACCACGCAGAGGCCACGCAAAGGCAAAGGGGATCACGTGAAGGCCTTTGTTCACAGCTGTGCGTGTTTACCAAGGTCATCCACACGTCCTTTCAAGAGTGAATGCGGCAAACGAGCCAAATCAGCCCACATATGGGAATCTCCTATGAGATGTGTCTGGAACATCACCGTTTGCTGGCTTCAGAGGTGATCTAGTCTACTGGCAGTGATTTCTGCACACACCTCTTCATTTTACACAACACCCTCCAACATTTTTCAATAAAGGTCCAATTTGTGGACCTTTTGGCTGTAAGATGGACCAATGTTACCTTCTCTATCTCTCTCTTTCCACTTTCCTTTCTCTCTCTCACTTTCTTTCTCTTCGTCTGCTTGTCTATCTCCTTTTTTCTCTCTTTCTACCTCTGCTTCTCAAACTCCCTTTCTTTATATTTCCTTGTCCGTTTCCCCTTTACCTTTCATTTCTTCCCCCTTTCCCTTATGTTTCTCTTTCTCTCTCTGTATACGGGACATCAAGAGGAACGATCTTCCTTGGTGACACTTTGTCGTCGAAAAAATAAGTGATAGTGGCAAGCACGAATCTGTGCTGCGTGGCTGCATACATACAGGACGAAATTTGTCGTTTTTCGCGATCTCGGGAAGAGAAACTCGAGAAGCAAAATGTCGAGAAAAGTTATTGGTCTGGAAAGTTTTCCGGTGTTGTAAGGCTTAACGACTTTTCTGCATATGCTGTGTGCCACACCCTTAACCAGGATTTTCTTGGGGGGGGGGGGATTTGCCCCCCGAAGATCCGAAATTGTGGAACAAAGAGAAGATCCGAAATGCTGTTGGACAGAATAAATTAGATTATTTTATGTCACTTTTCTGCCACTTTCGGCTAATCGCAAAGTTGAGAATGAGTGATAATATGATAAGGGATACTCACAAAAAACGCCCAGGCCGGGATTCGAACCAGGGATACCTGAAGTCGTAGAGCGCTCTGCTAAACACTCCACCAAGGTGGTCGGCGAAATGCTGTTGGAGTATTACATGAGACCACCAATCCTGTGGTGTTGTAGTACTGCAGCTAGAGCTGGCTAAACGTACAATTGTAGTTGCAATATTATGGTCCAAACTAACGGAAAAAATTCAACTGATCCCGGCCCCCGTAATTTCCTTACATCATAAACACTGAACAGTCATAATATTATGTTTAGAAAATAATATATTTGTAAATTAAATTGTACGTCTTAGCCAGGGTGCGAAATCCTGGGGGGGGGGGGATTCCCCCACCAAGAATCTTGGTCTCAAAAATCCCGCCCAATAAAAATTTCCGCGGGGAGAGTTCTTGTTATAACAAACAAAAGATAAGCAATTACTTTTCATTTCAAATAGCTATACTTTACTAAGAATAATATCGAAAAAACTCACAAATTAGTGTAGTTGTGAGCATTGAATGCATTCTGTCTGAAGAGATCATTAACAAATGTACATCAATACGCACAATAAAAGTAAAACAAGAATGCAAGAAAATAATAACTATAAAATCTAATTGATTTACATTAACATAAAGCACAAACTAAACAAAAACTTACACATATAAAAACCATAATTTATTAACGTCTTTAACACTTAGTAAAGGAATTAGTTAGTTGCTTTGCAATATCTGATATGTATACAAGTAACAAATTATTTTCCTTTCTCTACTCAATAATAATAATATATTTTAATTGAGTAATTTATTTTTACTTTTAATAACACTACAAATATGTATAATGTTTTATTTACACATATATTTGTGAGGGAGGGAGTTTGTAAATGAAGAACTTTCTCTCCCCCCATCAGTTTTCAATGATTTCGCATCCTGGTCTTAGCAAAACTTATTAAAATAAAGAGCCCCCCACTCCTCCCTCCTCATTTCGAGAGAGCGCTTCTAAAAATAAACCGCCGCTGTGCATTCCCACCCGCTGTTATCTGAATCACAACTCACCAGCTCAATGTATTGACCTTGCTACGAAGACAGACGGGAAAAGTCGGTTTTCCAATCCTATGAGGCTCTCTGCGCGGGGCCTAATTTTAGACTCGTGCCATTGGAGGGAGGGAGTATATTTAACGGTACCCCAAGAACAACATCGCTTGACCTTGTCTACAGCTGGAAACCTTGCTCTAACGCAAGGCAGGCGAATGAACAAAAGAAGGTTGCACAAGTGACGGAAATGATTGATGACGTCACTACAGAGCTGACGGATTATATTATGTCTGTCATTTCAGTCAGTCGAAAACATGACAAAGTTAATAATCATTGTCGCTCAGTGGCGGCGATTAGGAGGGCATTCTACCACTTTTTCCCCCGCACTATTCGCGATTAAAATTATTCGATATGCCATCTGGTGAGATTTTCAGGTACCACTCCACGTAGGACACCTCGCTGCGCTTCGCCGTCTTGAAGGCATTCAAAGCATGGGGAACGTATACTCTTCAGTTTTTTGTTCTAAATCGTTTTGTGGTTCAGGACAAGTGAAAAACTTACATGTGTTTTCAACCACGTGGAATCAACAAAATGAAATGTTTAAATAAATCAGGGAAAACAGAACTGATTGACAAGATTGCCATAACTGAAATGCGGCAAACAAATTACGAAGAATGTACGAGTCTGTTCACCATATTTTCCTTAATAATCTTTCGGAAAGATGATTTTATTGCCACGAAAGTGTTTTAAATTCTTCTTTATGAATATAACATTTTTCTCGAAAACAATGTATTATGTATTTGGAACAGGTGCAAGTCGCTTAAGTGCGAAGATGAAAATAGTTTGAGAATTAATTAATGTCCGTAATCATAAAGGTAAGTCAGTAAAACATAATTGACATGCTAATGTTGCTCTTTCATTCAGTATGTCAATTTTCAGTGAAGAATGAAAATAGCCTCAACGAAATTGTTGTTATTGTTATTATTATTATTATAATTATCCGGTGTTGTTATTAAACCAACCTGCCTCTTTGGGGAAAAAAACTGCAACAGCATGTTTTTATTTATTTCCTCCCAAGCTTTGCAATACAGGTGAATTGCTTTATTTTCAAATCATTTCTGAGAGCCCCAGTTAGGCAGTTACAACCGAGGTGCAGTGCAGATGAAACAGCACCGCTTTGAAAAACCAGTGCGTATACATTAGTTTCGTGTGCGTTTCCCGTGTTATTTTTATTATCATAATTAAATTATTCGCTCTCAGCACAGGTTCACCTTGACCTTCACATTCGCAATATTTAAATATAACGTGTAATTTAAACGTTTCTTCCATACCAGCAATGAAAACACGCTGCTATTACGTACTACTACTGAATGTAAACAAAGATCTATTCTACGTAGAGCGGCCATATTGGAAGCGATACTAGCGCTCAGGTGGTAATTTTAATCGCGAATACTAAATCTTAGGCCGAGTCTGCTGCCACGCGCGTGTCAGCAGTAAGAATAAGCGTCAAATTTGCTCCTGCCACGTAATTCGTCTGCTAAGAGGGTGTTACAAATCTTAAGAACAGATAAAGACGATAAAAATGCAAGTTTATGATTAGTGGGAATGAATGTACAGATAATTTAGAACCTTTTTCTTTAGAAAGCATTTAGGGATATTATTTTAATGCTAACAGAACATAACCTAACTACGAGAGCATTTAGGTTTATTATTAGAAGAATGCTAAGGGACCTAATCTTAAAACATTTTTGTGTAAGTAATCGCTAAAACTTCACAGTATGTGTTACAGACATAATTTCATACATAGCATGATGAAATCACGATAAAACAAAGACCGAGTCTGCTGCCACGCGCATGTCTCTTTTGGATTACAGCAGAAAAAAACGTGGCAGCATACACTACCTAAATCCCCCCTTATCTACAAGGGGAACAGCCCCCCCCCCCCCGGTTTTGGAACCCAATTGATCGCCGCCATTGTCGTCGCTTATTTGAATCACATGAAGTTGATCGTGATTGCCAGGCAAGGACGTGGGTCCGGACAACCCCCCCACAACCACCACCACCACAATGACTTTTATACCAAGTCCTGAAATTAAATAATGGAAATATACAGACTGTTTCAAAAGTCGCGCAACCCAAAATTTGAAAATTTATATCATGAAATCCGTAAGAGATATTTATACCTAGTTTTCTGCATTGTAAAGTCCCATCCATTGGGATATTTTTCAATGCTTAATATTGTCAGTTTACTCCATACAGAAAATCATATAAATTAATAACTGGCGGAAGGCAGCGTTAATTTCTTTCCTGAATGCCACTTTTCGGTGATAAAAGTATAAAATAAATTATCGAAGGGCCATAATCAAACGCTGATGACTGCTGCCATGTCAATCTGTCATTTGCGACCAATATTGATCATGTGCAGTGTGCAGCATTTGATGGATTTATGACTGGCGATTATATGGGTTAAGTGAAAAAGTGCTATTTTAGGGGCATATCACTTTAGCTGGCAACACTAGCAGGTCGAAATTTTGTCAACAGACGAAAACAACATGTGACTAAATATTGACCATACATTTACGTGAAAAACCATAAATCATAATTTTGCCCCTTTGTTGTACAATCTAGGGTTATTTATATCCACCAAACTTACGTATATACGGCTTTGAATGACAGTACCAAAGAAGATTTTGCAAACTACTGCTTGTAATAATATGCATCAAATATTAATCAGGAACTTTGTTTTTGGTTTACTTCGCTTTTCCGACACTATTGGCTAATCGCGAAGATTAGGGGTCCCGAGTTCGATACCCGGTGGAGGCACAAGTGGTTCGGATCCAACTTTAAACTGTAGGTCCAGTCCCGATTAGCCTTACTGTGCATAAAGTGGACTTAAAACACCAAATCAACAACGAAGATTATGATGGGTGATGATTAGGGATGGACGATATCGGAAATTTGATATCGCGATATATCATCACAGACGATACGGTACGATATTTTTCCGTATAGTGATATCGGCGATATATCGTCTTCACGATATATATCGCCAAATATCGTGACGATATATTGCTGACACGATATATATCGCCAAAATATCGTGACGTTATATCGCCGACACGATACATATCGCCAAAATATCGTGACGATATATCGCCGACACGATATATAAAGCCAAAATATCATGACGATTTATCGCTGACACGGTATATATCTTCAAAATATCGACGATATATCGGACACGATATATATCGCCAAAATATCGTGACGTTATATCGCCGACAGGATATACGTATATCGCCAAAATATCGTGACGATATATCGCCGACACGATATATAAAGATAAAAATATCGTGACGATATATCGCTGACAAGATATATATCGCCAAAATATCGTGAAAATATATCGCCGACACGATATATAAAGCCAAAATATCATGACGATATATCGCTGACACGATATATATCGCCGACATGATATATAAAGCCAAAATATCGTGACGATATATCGTCTAGTTGATATCGCCTGGGCGATTTTTTTTCAATATCGCGATATATCGCCAAACACGAGTGATGCTATGAGAATGAAAAAAGGGACACTCACAAAGAATACACATGACCAACCCGGGATTCGAACCCGGGATCCCGGGCGTTGAGCGCGGTTGGATAATCACTCCGCCACGGAGGTTGGCAAATTCAAGGTTATTCGATCGCTGCAACCTTTGTGCTTTGTGTTCGATAAAATCATCATCACGATATCCATGACGTCGGTCATTGTCGATAAATAGATTTCCTTATTTGCCGTAAGGCCTTGCGAGTACAATAACTTCAATGTCACTGGCATAGGCGAAATAACAAACGTTCTGTTATCGTAGTCAGTCAGCTCGCAACTTGAAAACAAGGAACATTGTTTTGGGTAAAAAGCGGTGAGTAACTTCTCGTGCCCTTACCTTGAAATCGCCATCACGTGAAGGCCTGCTTTATCTACCGCATTTTTGCGTCACACGAAGACAAATTACTTGGCAAAACTTTGTGGCTTCACAGACAGCTTATGGGGAATGCGTGAAATGAATGACACTGATTACATTAGGTTCGTCGGCGGTCGTAGATCAGCTACGGCCATGGGCATTGGCGTACGCAGGGAAGGAGCTGATGAGGCTGAAGTCCATCCCGAAATTTTGAGAAAACAAAAAAAAATCTTATGAAAGCAGTCAAGAATTCGGGCAAAAACAAAAAGGGGTAAATGAAAATTCTCCTTAAATTGATTCCCGATTCCCATTTTTGTCTTTGAACGACTTTTAAAACGAATGTCAAAAGTTGTAAATACGAAGTATTTTACACTGAACGTATACATAACACAATTATGTAATTTCCACATTTGCAATTCCAGTACCCCCGAAAAAAAATCCTGCGTACGCCAGTGGCCATGAGTGTCCTGAGCCGTAGAAAATAAATGTCACACTATACTTACATATTTAACACATGTAATTTTATTTCGGTCACATTAATTTTCCGTCATCGCCTTCTAATCAAGGGGTCATAGGTTCGATACCCAGTGGAGGCATATGACAGAGGTTGGGATCTCGCTTTACACTGTACTATCGATTAGCTTCTCTGTGCATAAAGTGGACTCATAACAGCAATTCAAACAAACAAACATTAATTTGCATTCATTAAGGAACTGATAATATAAGTATAATCGTTGTAGGAAAGAGATCATTTCAAACTCAAGCATTATTTTAGGGGGCAAAAAATCCTTGCCTATGTTCCAATTGATAAAAAAAAACGTGGAACACACATGATCACCTCCAACATACTCCCAAAATCCTGCTAACACCGATTATTTTCGTAACCTTCAAATATTTTTGAGCGATGTCCAGCCACTAAACATGTCTATACACCCCATAAAAGAGACCTTACACGTACCCAAACATGAAAACTGAATAAACCCATGGTTCACCCTAAACGAGAACATCCCAATTTTTACTATTACTGGGTCTGTGGCCGATCGCGTTTTGTATTATTTATTTTATTTTTAAAATGCCTTCTTCATTAAATTTGTTTATGCCAGTTTATGAGTAATCAGTTCTCTACAACCAATTGCATTTTTTATTAAGTTAAATTATTTCATCGATATATTTTAATATACTCCCAAGTTATTGGAAACACTTTAAATCTGCACAGTTAAATCTTCACTAACATTTCTCAAACTTAGCGTGTACCCTCTGAATATTTGAGGATTCCAGCACATCTGGGAACGCCCACATGCCATGTCGTCATAAACCAAGGTGGCAACTATTTGTTACGTGCCTCCTTGAAACACGAAGCTTGCTGTTGATTTTTTAAACATGAGGAAATAAATGAAAGAATATGCAACAAATTCAACGAATAGCCGCGCAGACTTTGTTTCGGTGCTAACGAACAAAACCTTTCGTTTTTTTCCACAGAACTTTCGCAAGAGTCGTCGTCGCAAACATGTCCTACTTCCACTCAACTCAATGGAAACTACAGTTAGGAAACCGACAGTGTTTCCAACTAACACTGCGAGTTATAACCAAAACAAGCAGATCCATTTGTGTTGTCAGTTTCTATAAACTACAGGGCGACGTTTTTTTATTCACGACATCGTTTGTTTCTATGAAACCAACCACGTTCTTGGTTTTCTGAAATTTGTGATTATCTTGTTAAATAGAACGGTTTGAAGGTTCACCTGGTAGCCCTAATTACTTTCTTCAAAACAAATTTATAATTTCCTACAGCTACATCCTTACACACACACGCGCGTTATTTTGACTGATTGTTTTAGTTTCCCTTACTTCGCTTTTCTGCCACTTTTGATCAGTGATCAGTGATGATAAGATATGATGCAACTAATAAAGGGACGCTCGAAAAGAACACTCGTACCCACACCGGGATTCGAACTCGGGATACCTGTCGTGGTAGCACGGTGGGCTAACTACCCCGCCACGGAGGCCGGCCATCAACTCAAGAATTTCATCACGAAACCCTTTACATTCTCAGAAAGGTAATGTACCAGAGCGAGACAAATTGAACTTCACGGTTTGATGGAATCCTTCGTGAATTGGCAACCCTGCATGTCTTCTTGCATCAGTGTGGAATGCATATAACGGAATCGCAGGAAGTCGTTGTATAAACAGGGCGATGCATAATTACTACCAAGCAAACTGTTCATCATTATTTTCAATTTTCATCTTACGTCCCGTCTGAATGTGTTTATAATGAATGGAAATGTACCGTTGCCGATACAGTCAGTGGCGTGCCCAGGATTTTGGAAAGACAGGGGTTACGTATAATTTTTGTAATAGTCAGCCCTTATTTTGCCATATTTTCCCGCCTTTGACGTTCTTTTTATTTAGAAATACTGAGGCCGAAGGGAGGGGTTATGACTCCTCCACCAACCCCTCTCCCAGGACATATCACTGTACAGAGTAGTATGTCTTTGATACAGAAGTTGTCATCCATCTGCTTCGCTTACGTTTTTTCTTTCACGAACCTTCGATTGTCTAGAGCAAAGTGGATGAATTTGCCTGGTAATATTTATGAACCGCACTCTACCCCATATACTGTTAGCCAGACCCTGTGGCCGAGTGGAGTCGGCCCCCGTGGCGGAGTGGTTAGCACATCGCGCTACAACGCCGGGGGTCCCAGGTTCGAATCCTGGCTCGGACATGGATGTTTGTGATTGTCTGTCCTGAAAAGTCCTGAAATTGAAATATGAATGAAATGATATGAAAAAGAAAAAAGTGGTTAGCCCATCGCGCTGCGACGCCAAGGGTCCCGGGTTCGAATCCCGCTCGGACTTGGTTGTTTGTGAATGTCCATTCATCAATTTCATCACTCATCCCCATCTTCGCAAATTAGCCAAGAGGCACAAAACGCGAAGTAAGATAAACTAAATCAATCAAACCCATATACTGTTACAAAATCCATTGCTATGGTTACTGCCTGTAATTTTCATGTTCGATTCCCAGAAATACAGGCAGTATAGAAAAAAATAATTTTGTAATTCTAAGGTAATAAATAAATTGGATTTTCGTTCTCTGTAGTTTTTAGGTTGTATGTTACACGCATTGTTCCAAGTTTAATAGAAACGTGCCACAATTTCCACTCATTGCAGATAAGTAAAAAAAAACAATATTTTCGTTGCTTAAGTGAAAAGTCATTTACAAAAACAGGAAATTTCATTCTTTGGTTGTAAATAAAGTTGTGTTCAGAAAAGTGTGTGGATATAATTCAGTTAATATTTCATATTCAGAGTGCCACAAAATACATATCCAAATCTCATTCGTCCAGTTTTCACAAAAATAAACCTTTTAAACATATTTACATTTAAAAGAGAAGAAATAAGCAGTATAATTGATATACACGCGAACACACACACTTACATACAAACAAATTAAACACATGCGAATATGCACCACACTAAGTCTAAACAGAATACAGTACCATAATTCACCAAATTCATTGATCAATTTGGTTAGGTCGCCAATTTACCCTATTATTATCAAGAGAATAGACATGACAATCGTCACTGTGTTCTATTTTCTTATCTTTCTCTGTTCATGTTATCGTCTGTAAAATCAAATTTATAGTTCTAGTAAAATAAATTTTAACTGTTATTGGAACCGGCAGCTCGTTGCGACACCAAGGGTCTCTCTCGGCTTGTGTTTGATTGTTCTGAATGAAGAAGTGAAGAATTAAGTGAAACTGATATGAGAAGATGAGAAGAAGAAAGACAGAGATAAAGTGCAGCTTAGGGACTTTTCGGGTTCGAACCTCGACCTGGGCCATAGGTGTTCTTTGTAAATGTTCATTCATCAATTTCATCTGATCATCAGTTATCATCATCCTTGCGAAAGTCAAAACTGGCAGAAAAGCGACGTAAAATAACAAAAATACAAATACAAAGTAAAACTGTAATTTGAGCATTGTAACTGAAGTAGAGCTGTGGAAGGCAACTTGTTCCAAAGTTGTTGCATAAAATTTACGAGTTGTCTATGCTTTACAACACCTCGTTCATTTAGAAGGAAAATTTAAACGTCTTATAAACTATAATAAAACGATATGGATTTTAAGTTAATGTCACCGATGTTTGCACTAAACCGTGAATAATATCATCGAATTAAATAATTAGAATTTGAGGGGAAAATAAAAAAGAAAAGTTCAGTTCCCTACTTAACATTCGAGTTGAGCGTCTATATCACTAAAGCAGTATTCATTTGTTTCTTCGTTGTCTCCTCGTCAGTTCAACGCCCCCTGGTCTTCCAAATCGCGTATCTTTTTTGCCTCGCGATATTGCGTCAGAGCTTTGGCCAAGGTCAATGAATACGACTTTGGTTGACTCTTGCTGCGTTCTCCGATCTACACATACGCTCCTTGCTGAGCCAAACCCTTTACATCAGTCACGCAAAGATCGCAGCAATGCTAGTTAATTTATCATGCTTAAATTTTCTTTTACACAATTACTTAGTCGATTCGCTGGTGCTAAATAAAGCCGAGAATACTTTGGTGTGGGAGGGAGAAAAGAAAATGCATGCGTGAGTTGGATAGAGAAGAATGGAAGGCCAAGGATTATACAGGGTGTACCAAACAAAAGTATACAAAAAAAAGTGGTGGTAACCTTTGGGTATACTTTTGTTTGAGACACCCGGAATATACATACCAGGATATGACAAGCGTCCGACCCCCCTGTAATCCTACTTTTGTTTTTTTGCTTACAGAACCACAGACACCATAACTGACTGGGCACAATTTAACATGAAAGTCATTTACAAGCTCAAAGCAAGAGACTACAGTTCAAAATACTTACACAGTTTGAAATGGCTTAATAGGGCCATTCCACCAATGAAGAGGAACTTTTCAACCTCACATATTTTGATTCATTTGAAATTTGCCATACTGAGAGGGCCAACTGAGCTAGAAAACTATGCAAAGTTCCATATCCATATCTTTTGTACAGGGTTTTTTACAGGGGGTGCAAAATGTGCGATTTCAACATCTTGTTAACTTTAAATTGCAATATTTCGGCAATCAGGGCACCTATAGAAGCAGTGGCGTGCCCAGGATTTTTGAAAGGGGGGTTACGAATAGGAACACTTTTTTTGGTAGTCAGCTCCTCAATTTGCCATCTTTTCCTGCCTTTGGCCTTTTCTTTTAGGAATACCGAGCCAAGGGGGTTATGACCCCCGCCAACCCCCCTTGAGCACACCACTGGATAGAAGTGATGCAAATGGCGTTGAAAAGGTCTTGAAAGGCTCTTTCATATGAGATATGACATGTCCATGTCAGGGTAAAGAAAATGAATGTGGTGCAAAGAAAACTCTGGTAGCATCTTCTCAAAACGGGACTTTTATGTTTCTCAAAAAATCATATGTCATGCATACACTATTTCGCAATAACTATACAAAATTTTAAAATGGGATGCGAATGGGACCCGGAGTTATGTTAGATTTAGGTTATGTTAGATTAGGTAATGCATAATAACATGTTTTGATAGACAAATTCCTATAATTCAAAAGTAAAAGTCTAACAGAAATTAAATACAATATTGTTTGAATTAACGCACATGAAGTTAATGTTTATATTCCAAGTTATTAGAAATACAGAGTGATTAAAAACTTCGGTCCTGCCTCCGTGGTGGAGTGGTTAGCACATCGCGCTACGACGGTAGGGGTCCCAGGTTCGAATCCCGGCCTGGGCATGGATGTTTGTGAGTGTCCATTCATCAATTTTCATCAATTTCATCATATCATCACCAGACCTCGGATTTAAGGTTTTTAACCTACTTTTTTCCCTTTACAGGCATGTAAGATATAATAAATTATGTCAGCGTTTCGTTAAAAAAAACGCAACGACTGATGAAGTCCTATTTTGCTTGTTAGAACCCATTTTAGGTTTCTGAAAAAATGAGTCGCATGCACGGCCCATACTAGTTTACGGGACGAGCAGAAGTCCTTCCTGCAAGCATTTCTAAAGGATGACGTCAGGCCTGTCTAGTCTGTGCAGAGCACGTTTTCAAATCTGTGACGTAGGAGGTGTTCAGCAGTGTTTGAAGGCGTGTATCTCGAGAACCAAAACAAATATCGCCGAGATATTTTGCACATTTCAGTTTGGTGTCATTACTAGTAAAATTAATAGATTAAAAACGTTTTTCATGTCATAGTGGAAATGTCCATTGCGGAGTTTTGACTGTGGATAACATGAGAAAAAAAAGATTGTTGCCTAACTATACGGCGAAGAGTGGATTTTAATAGCAAATTTCCAATGGTAAGTTCTGCCATCGCCGTAGGGTTAGGCTACACACTACATATAAACTTATGCAAGGTAGTGCGTATTTCAGGATATAAGTAAGTATCCCATTTTCATTGCCGGTGACTATACCTAATCAGCATTTTTCAGGAATTTTGAACTATTTTAAGTTTTTTTGAACCTACTTCAGGATTTTTAGAGCCTAACTTTAGATTTTTAGGACCTATTTTAGGATTTTTAGAACCTATTTTAGAACCTAAAAATCCGAGGTCTAATCATCACTCATCTCCATCTTCGCAAATTAGCCAAAAGTGGCACAAGAAGCGAAGTAAAATAAAGCAAATCAATCAATCACTCAAGTTCTGTCCTGTAGGCAACTCTATTATTACTGCACATAGCGAAAACGTTTTTGGAAATAGATGAGTTGCAATCGAAAAGTTCTTGAAAATTCCACGTAGCGTCCGAGCCACAAGTGTCCAAAAATACTACCACATGCTTGGGCCGGAATACTGTATGCCATCGCAATACCAAACAGTACTGGGTAAATTAAGAATTGATGACGATAATTACCGTCATCAAAAGTCGGGAAATTCCGAGTAAGCGTGTTTAATTATTTTGTCTGCACTATCAGCGTTCAGTTTAAAACTTTGTATCAAGGTCGCCCAAATAATTTTTCCCAGGTGGGGCAGCAGTGCTGAAAATGTGTAAAACGTGGAGTGATGCTTTCTTTCCCCAGTTAGGAAAATTCTCATACAACACTAGGATCAGTGCCGGATCTACAAATCTTGCCCCCCCCCCCCCCCGCACAAGATTATCTACCTACCTTCACACATACACACACATTATTATATATATATATATATATATATATATATATATATATATATATATATATGTATGTGTGTGTAATTCTTGATCTCATGTTGACAAACTCACATCCTACAGGATGATTCAAAAGTCCGTTAACACCCCCTATAAAAAGTAAAGGAGTTAGGCTGGGTACAATTGATAGAAACAGGTTAGGCTTAGGGGGAACCACGTTGGTGTGTTCCAAGCGGATGTCCACCATATTGAATTCAACTCAATTTTTTTAAAAAAATGGGAAGGGGGTGATGTGCATAGGCGCCGATTTGTTAAGAGATTTGGCGGGGGTAAAGCTAAGTAAAGCATAAATACTGATTTCTTTCTGTTTGCGGAAAGAGGGGCAATTTTTTTTTCCTTAAGGTGGAACCTAATACACTTGAATTAACCTTTGAAAAATAGTAATTGCTATAACTGTATTTCACAACAAAACATGTATATCAGGGTACATCGAACTTTATTAGCTGGACAAAAATTCACTGCACTACTGTGATTATGTAATTATACAACATAATACTTTACATGTAACTTTTGTCTGAGAATTTTTTATCATATTCTGTTTATAATACTTATTCTTACAATCCTTTATAGGAGTTTAATATCTTCACACATATTTACATTAAAAAAAGGCCCAAGATAATATTTTCATCTGGGCGAGCAATTTTTGACATTTCCGAAGGGAAACAAAGGAGCCTATTTTGGTTTGGTTTGAGTTGCTGTTTTAAGTTCACTTTATGCACAGTAAGGCTAATCGGGACTGGCCCTACAGTTTAAAGTGGAATCCGAACCACTTGTGCCTCCACCGGGTATCGAAACCGGGACCCCTTGATTGCAAGGCAATGACGCTACCGCTGCGCCATGGGGGAGGCCGGGAGCCTATTTTGCAATTGACTGCAGTATCCTCATGCTTCTTACTCTATTCTCGCACATATTCATTCATAGTATGCGATGCGTTTTCCTGAATTCATTGTCAGTTTGAAAAAGGAAATACTAAAATAGTAAACGCACAAGCACAAGAAAGACACTCAAACTGAGTGATAATCCCACATTATTGATTCTGCCCATTTCAGAGCAGAATGCTGCGTAATTTCCAACCTGTTGTGTGTAAAGTTTCTGTGTGCAAAAGTTATGTAATATGTTGGAAGATATGCATTGGGACCCTTATTAGGCGGTCAAACGAGAACTGGATGGGCCCGGGCCCCTCTGCTCCTCCCTCCCGGTTTCGACACCGGTGGTGATGTGATATACATATATGACACTCATGAAATTGGAGCCTGATTTGATCTAAGGTCGGAATTTTTCCGGTTTTGTCGCCGCAAGAAGCTGATCCAGGGTCCACCCAGCACCAAATTAAATGGTACCCCTTGGGGGTAAATGCGGCCGGAGCGTGGTGCTGATCACATCACCTCCAAGATTTCCTCATCGAAAATATGTAGTGCCCTGCCACCACATATCCTAAATGTGCCTTCATGGCACGGTGCTACATGCACAGGGAACTTGAACTTTACCTTTGTATATTTCAGGCGCGGCTCCTGCATTACTTACCCGGGGGTTCACTGAAGTCATATGACATATATTCAGTTTCCTCAAAATAGACTTCCTTCGCCTAACAAAAGGATGGGGGGAGGGCTTAAAAGATTTGTCCAGATTTTTTTTTTACCTGGGAGTATAAGGTTTTGTATTAGGGGTATGCGAATAAATTTAGGGCTGAAACTACAATAAATTGTGCCTTTATGAAAAAAGTTGAGTTTTGTTGGAATGCCATGGACGTCCTCAAGTAGGGGCAAGTAATATATTTTCTCCCCAGGAGGAGCAAAAACACTCCTTCAGTCTGAAGTTACTGCAACGCTTTTATAATAATTACCAAAAATTACTGTGACTGAAATTAAATTATATGCGTGTAATATATAATTTTTGGTTTACATTCGATTTCCATGGGGGGCGGCCCCCTTTTCCCCTTCCGGACGTCCATGCCGACTAATCAGAACTGGTCCTACATTTATTAAAGGGAAATGGCAACTAATGGCATGTGCATTATAGAAATCAAACCTGAGACCCTTTTCATTGATACGCGACAGCTTTGTTCAAATTTGGGGCTGGTCGACCAGCACACGCTTTTTTTCAGTGGACAAGGAAGTTTGTTTAAGTTAATTATGTGCATTTCTATCGGTCATTTCTTACCTGCGCGGACAGCAACGCCTACACTGCATCAAATGACATAACCTAGGTAAAGTCCATCCCTCGTTTCACTCGCAGCATCACTTAATACTTTCCAACAAATATCCAAGCACTTCAAAAACTAACAAACTTGAGACGATTGACACCGAGCGACAGCGAGTCACATCTTCGCGCCATTCTTTCTCTTTCGCGAACCCGAAGTGTTTCCACCTTTAAGAAAAAACCTCTGAATGCATGCACGAGCTATTTTGGTAATGTATCTCTTCTTTTTTAATTCATCGCATCTAATTCCAGCTTTTATTGGTTTCCACTCATCCATCTCTGCCACAATGTTGCATTTATTCCAAGAAGTTCGGTGCAAAAATGATAGAAAGGGAAGACTGAATATGTAATGTGTGCGCTTCAAACTTGAACCGCACGCAGCAACACTGGAAAGGAGGAAGCAGCGAGAACTGAGCATTGTCCCGCGCCTTCTGCGAGAGAACGAACTGCGCATGACCGTTGGGTTGAGACATAGGTTCTGCAATCTCATCTTCCATGTATTTTGTCCTATTCGCGATTAAAATTACCACCTGAGCGCTAGTGTCGCTTCCAATATGGCCTCTCTAAGTAGGATAGATCTTTGTTTACATTCAGCAGTAGTATAAAAGAGCAGCGTGTTGGCATGACTGGTATGGTAGAAAACGTTTAAATTACGCATTATTTTTAAATATTGCGAATGCGATGTGAATTACAGGTACTCTAACAAACGTGAAGCTGTACTGAGAACGAAGCATTTAATTATGATAGGCAAAAATAACACGGAAAATGCAGGCGAAACTATGTATACGCACTGGTTGTCCAAAGCAGTGCTGTATCATCTGCACTTCATGATGTAACTTGGGTTCTCGGAAATTATTTGAAAATAAAGGAATTGAAATTGACCTGTACTTGAAAAGCTGGGACAGGAGAAAATTGCGAACATATCGTTGCAGTTCTTTCTCGAAAGAGAAAGGCTTGTTTAATAATAATATTCACGATTTCATGACCAGGCTATACTCACTGAAAAAGGACATCGTACTGAATGAAACAGTGACATTAGCATGTCCACTTTTTTTCTGGTTACATTTGACATTAATTCATTCTCAAACTATTTTCATCTTCCCTCTTAATCGACTTGCACCTGTTCCAAATTTCACACATACGTAACACCAGTAATACATAAACGCAATGGTTAAGACGCTTCATGATTTTTCGGGAAAAAAAAGCTTTATTTATAAAGTACAATTTAAAACTTTACTTTCATGGAAATATATATTTATCTCTCGATAAATAAAGTAAGCACACTCGTGCATTCTTCGAAATTTCCTTGCCGAATTACAGTGTTATATCCCCCATACCAATCTTCTGTCAATTACGTTTTCCCTGATTTATTAACAAATTTCATTTTGTTGATTCACACGGGGTGGAAACGCATGAAAACTTTTAATTTGTTCTGACCCATAAAACTATTTAGAGCAAAAAAAACAAACCAAAACAAAACCCTGAACAGTAGACCTTACTTTCTCGCATATTCACCATGCTTTAAACGACTTCAACAACGTATCCTACTTAGAGTACTTCCTGAAAATCCCGGCAGATGGCATATCGGTTAATTTTAATCGCGAATACCCTCCTCGAGCTTCTGCTCCCGCACGAAGCTTTCACAATGGCAAGAGCTGTCCTGTGGGGGTTCAACTGAGGATCTGTATCAGGGCGGCTGATTCGCGGTTTCTTCTTCTCAGCAAAAGAGTTCGCCGTATT